>NC_083100.1:102211562-102511562 GCF_949774975.1 Lagenorhynchus albirostris
TAGAGACCTGGGTAGTTCCCAGTGAAAGAGTGTTTTACAGATTCTAAGGGTGATTTATAGGTAAAGACAGAAAATGATTTTTTTTAACCTTCAAGTTCCATACCAAAAAAAATGAATATAAGCTTTCATGGAAGTAATTGAAAATGCAGATAATTTTAATTCCATCCTATTTTTCAGAATTCTCAATCAGAATCCTTTGACAACAGTTGAAGTTTCTTTTTTAATTGCCAGCATTAAAATATTTGTAAGCATTGCAACAGTTTCATGGCTCATGAGATAATTTCTGCTCTTTTTTACTTTCGTCAAAGATTGAGTACTCTGGCTAAAAAGTCATAATTTAGATTTTAACTGGGTTACTGAAAATTAGACTTATTGGCAAAGAAAACGGTTAAAAAAATATATATATATTGGTAAGACAGCCAGCAGAGAATGAGAACAGTGTTGTAGAACACATATAGTTATGGAATATGTAGGTGCATGTAGGAATGTTATTTAACTCAGAAAGCAAAAAGGAATAAGGGGTACATTATTTTTTTTAAAAAAGAGTGATCAAAAGAGGTAGATGCAATTGAAAATGAGAAGTTAGGATAATAAAAAATGATTGTACTGTTCAGCACCAAGGTCTTTCATTTGATGATGCAAATTTAAATTTCTTCAATAAGAGCTCTTTAGAATTATCATCTATGGCAAGTAAGAAGCCAGAACTGAAGTAATCACATGTTAAGTATCTTTTTAAGTTTAGAATTTTTGTCTGGGTTTTATATCATGCATGTTTGGGCTTCTCCTTCAGAGACATGGGAACAACACAAGTGTCACTTACAACAATTGAAAGCATCCTCATGATGACCCTTGAATTGGAAAAACTGTAAGTTGATTTTTCTGACATGTATTTTCACTCAGTTGTTTTTTTAGGTTTGTTTTATTATTTTCTTAAGTCAGGTTTATTTATGTATACTTTTCATTTCACAAGATTCACTATGTTTAAATATACGGTGTGATGTGTTTTGACAAATGTATAGTTCTGTAGCCACCACCACATTTGAGGTCAAGAAAACTTCTGCCCTCCCAAAAGACCCCTCATGTCCCTTTGTAGTCAATCCATCCTCCTCCCACTACCAGCCCCTGGCAACCACCGATCTGATTTTTTTCTGTATAATGTTGCCTTTTCCAGAATATCTTATAACTGAAAGCATGTGTTGTATAGCCTTTTGTTTTTGGCTTCTTTCACTTACCAGTCTCTTTGGAGCTTCATCTGTTTTGTTGCACCTGTCAGTAGTTCATTCCTTTTTACTGCTGAGTAGTATTCTCGTTGTGTGGATACACAGTTTGTTTACGCATTCATCATTTGATGAACATTTGAGTTGTTTCTAGATTTTTGGCTATTATGAACAAAGCCTCTGAAAACAGTCACATGTGTGTGAACAAATGTTTTGTGCGATCATATGTTTTCATTTCTTTGGGGTAAAATACCTAAGGGTGGGATTGCTTCATCATATGCTAAGTGCATTTTTAACTTTTTAAGAAACTGCTAAACTGTTTTCTAAAGTGCCTGTGCCTTTTTGCTTTCCCACTAGCAGTCTATGCGCGTTTCAGTTGCTCCACATCATCACCTGATCCTTATATTTGTTTTTAAAAAAAATTTAGCCTTTCTAGTAGGTGTGCAGTTGTATCTCATAGTTTTTGCCAGATTTTGCATTTCTGTAATAGCTGATGATGTTGAGTGTCTATTCATGTGGAAATATCTTTTTAAATGAAGTTTCTGTTCAAATCCATTTTTAATTGGATATTTATATTGAGTTTTAAGAGTGCTTTATATAAAAAGCAATGGAAAAAGTCCTTTCTCTCAGATATGTGTTTAGTAAATATCTTCTCCCAGATTGTGACTTATCTTCATTGTATTAAAGTGTCTCTGAAGACTAGAAGTTTTAAATTTTTGATGAACTCTAATTTAGCAATTTTTCTTTTTTTCATATTTATTTAATTAATTTATTTGCTTGTGCTGGGTCTTAGTTGCGGCAGGTGAGCTCCTTAGTTGCGGCTCATGGGCTTCTTAGTTGTGGCATGCAAACTCTTGGTTGCATCATGCATGTGGGATCTAGTTCCCTGACCAGGGATCGAACCCGTGCCCCCTACATTGGGAACTCGGGGTCTTAATCTCCAGGGAAGTCCCTTAGCAATTTTTCTCAGATGGTTTGTGCTTTTTTGTGTCTTATCTAAGAAATCTTTTTGTGAGACCCCACTGTGTAACCCAAAATCACAAAGATTTTCTCCTATGTTTTCTTCCAGAAGTTGTATAGTTCCATTTAGGTCTGTGATTCATTTTGAGTTAATTTTCATATATGTTGTGAGGGAAGGGTCAAGTTTCATTTTTTTGCAGTTTAAAAACTATTTCTGTAGGACCCTATTGTGACAGTTTATTACACAACTTACTGCACCTTATACTGTGCCACCCCCCCTCCAATATGGCAAGCTAGTAGAAACTTTCTGTTATACCAAGGCTAGATGAGGGGATTGCATGACATTAGTATGGGGAAAGGACCCTGCATTTAGCAGTCTGTTCCAACCATCTTTGTCAGGTCAGCTGACAAATGACTGTCTTCACCACGCCGTCACACATTGGTCACTGCTCTAGCCTCATCTTCCTCAGCCTCCCACAGCATCTGCCCCAATTGCAATCCCTCTCTTGTCAGCTAGATGCCCTCCTCTCTGGATATTAAAAATTATTTCCCTATGTAACTACAATACTGTTAACACACAGTATTGAAGAAATTAAATTCCTACACAATAATATTACCTAATAAAGAGTTGCTATTCAAATTTCCCCAGTTGTCTCTCTCATATAATTTTTCTTTTAACAGCTTTTTGAGGTATAATTGACATATAATAATCTCTGTTCACACACACACATACATACACAGCAGGAAGACATCACCAAAATCAAAATGTCCATCACCTCAGAAAGTTCCATAATGTCTCTTTGTAATTCTTTCTACCCATCGTTCCTTGCCCTTCCCAATCGCCATGCAAACCATTGATCTGTTTTTTGTTTGCATTTTCTAGAATTTTTTGTTAATGGAATCAAACAGTGTATACTTTTTTCTAACTGGTTTCTATCTCAGCATGATTATTCTAGTCTTCATCCATATTGTTGTAGATACCAGTAATTAATTTCTGTTTATTGCTGAATAGTATATTTCTGTATTACGATTTGGATGGAAGTTCTTTTATTTATTTATTTTTTGAACCTGGATGTTCAGTTGTTCCACACCATTTGTAGAAAATCCTATCGTTTCTCCACTTAAATGCCTTTGAACCTGAAAGTCAGTTGTCCACATCTCTCTACTTCTGAACTTTCTATTCTGTTCCTTTGATGTTTTTGTCTATCTTTACACTACTATCACAATGTCTTGAAAGTGTAGCTTCATAAGCGTTGAAATCAGTTACTGTTAGTTCTTCAACTTTGTTCTTTTTTAAAGTTGTTTTAGCTATTCTAAATTTTATTTCCATATGAATTTTAGAATTAGCTTGTCAATTTCTATAGAAAAGCCTACTGGGATTTTGATCTATAAATCAATTTGGGGAGAATTGATGTCTTAACAATATTGAATCTTCTGATCCATGAATACATTATATCTCTCCATTTATTTAGGTCTTCCTTAATCTCCCCCAGCAATATTTTACAGTTTTCAGTGTGCAAGTCTTCCATCTTTTGTCAGATTTATTCTAAGTATTTTATATGTTTGATTCTGTTATAAGTAGTATTTTAAAACTTTGCTCTCTGATAGTTTGTTGAGATAAATTAATCTTTCGTATGTTGATCTTGTACCCTGCAAACTTGATAAACTCATTTATGAGTTCCAGTAGCATTTTTGTATATTCTATCAGGTTTTCTACATAATCATGTTACCTGCAAATATAGTTTTACTTCTTTCTTTCCATTCTGAATATCTCTTTTCTTTTTGTTGCCCTATTGCACTGGCTAGAACCTTCACTGCAATGTCAAATAGAAGTAATGAGAGCAGACATCCTTGCCTTTGTCCTGATCCTGGAGAGAAAGTACTTTGTCCTTCAGCATTAAATATGATGTTAGGTTTTTTGTAGACGTCATTTATCAAGTTGAGGAAGTCTCCTTCCATTCCTAGTCTACTGAGGGCTGTTTTTTCCTTTAATCAGGAATGGATGTTAGATTTTTTCATTCTTTTCCTTCATCTATTGCAATAATTATAAGATTTTTCTCTTCTTTTCTTTACTTAATTTGTTTATTTATTTTGGGGTGAATTGGGTCTTCATTGCTGCACGCAGGCATTCTCTGGTTCTGGCAAGCAGGGACTACTCTTCATTGGAGTATGCAGGCTTCTTATTGCAGTGGCTTCTCTTGCTGCAGAGCATGGGCTGTAGGTGCACGGGCTTCACTAGTTGTGGCACATGGGCTCAGTAGTTGTGGCTCATGCGCTCTAGAGCACAGGCTCAGTAGTTGTGGTGCACGGGTTTAGTTGCTCCGTTGCACGTGGGATCTTCCCGGACCTGGGCTCAAACTCATGTCCCCTGCACTGGCAGGTGGATTCTTAACCACTGCCCCACCTGTGTTGTCCTGATTTTTCTTTTTTATTGTACTAAGTTGGGTAAATTGATTTTCAAATATTAAACCAACCTTTCATTCTTGAGATAAACCCCTCTTGGTCATGATGTATCATCTTATTATATATTATTGTATTTGATATACTAAAATTTTATTAAGAATTTTTGTCTGTGTGTTCATGTGAGATATTGGTCTATAGATTTCTTGTAATGTCATTGTCTAATCTTGATACAGTGAAAGTTAGCCTTATAAAAAAGTTGGGAAGTATTCCCTTCTCTTCAACTTTCTGGTAGCGTTTGTGTAGAATTGGCATTATTTTATTCCTTAAATGTTCAGTAGAATTTATCAGTTAAGCCACCTGGACTTGAAGCTTTCTTTGTTGGAAGGTTTTACACTGCACATCCAATTTGTTTAATATCTTTATTCTTTAATAAACTTTAGTAGTGCATGTCTTTCAAGGAATTTTTTCCATTTCATCTTGAATTTATTGGTTTAAAGTATTCGATAATATTCTCTTATTATCCTTTTACTATCTATAGTATTTTTCTGTTTTCCATTTTATTTATTTCTACTTTGATCTTTATTGTGTTCTTTCTTCTCTTATTCTGTGATAAACTTGCTCGCATTTTTCCAGTTTAAGGTGGAAGTTGAGGAAGCTGAGTACAGCGTTAGCAATATCCCACATGTTGACATATTATGTTCTCAGTTTCAGTGAGTTCAAAATAGTTTCTGATTTCCCTTCTGATTTCTTCTTTGACCAAAAAGTTACTCAGAAGTGTGTTGTTTAGTTTCCAAATACTTGGAGATTTTTTGAATTTGTTAATATCTAATTTAATTCCATTGTGGTCAGAGACATATATTGAATGCCTAAAATCCTTTAAAAATTTTTTTAAGTATAATTTTTAAATTTATTTTTGCTGCGTTGAGTCTCTTTTGCTTCACCTGCGCTTTGTCTAGTTTCGGCGAGCAAGGGCTACTCTTCATTGGGGTGCTCCAGCTTCTAATTGGATGGCTTCTCTTGTTGCAGAGCACAGTCTCTAGGTGCATGGGCTTCATAGTTGTGGCACACAGGCTCTAGAGTGTGGGCTCAGTAGTTGTGACGTACGGGCGTAGTTGCTCCGCGGCATATGGGATCTTCCCGGACCAGGGATTGAACCCATGTCCCCTGCATTGGCAGGCAGATTCTTAACCACTGAACCACCATGGAATTCCCAATTCCCGTATTCTTAATCTTTTGTGTAGATCCATATTCCAATCTGGTGTCATTTTCCTTCTGCCTGAAAATACTTCTTTTAACATTTCTTATAGTGAAAGTCTACTAGTAATGAATTCTTTCAGCTTTTGTATGTCTGAAATAGTCTTTATTTTTCTTTTGTTTTGACACATCTGGGTATAGAATTCTAGCTTGATAGAATTCAATTCACTGCTTTAAAGATGTGATTCAGCTGAGTTCTCATTTACATTGTTTCCAACAAGAATTCTGCTGTCATTGTTATCTTTGTTCCTCTGTACGTAGTGTATAATTTTTTCCTCTGGCTGCTTTTAATTTTTTTTCCTTATTGCATGTTTTGAGCAATTCGATTATTTTTTGTGCCTTGGTGTAGTTTTTTCCATGTTTATTATGCTTTAAGTTCATTGATCTTCTTGACTTAGTGGGATTATAGTGTTTACGAATTTGGAAAAATTTTTGATATTATTTCTTCAAGTTGTTGTATTTTTCCTCTCCTTCATGGACTCTAAGTACGCATGTATTAGGCCACTTGAAATTGTTGCACAACTCACTGATGCTCTATTCATTTTTCTTGTTGTTTTGTTTTGTTACTCTTTTTGTTTCATTTTGGACTGTTTCTATTACTATGCCTTAATGTTCACTGACCCTTTCTTCTGAAATGTCTAATCTGCCATTAACCTCGTTCAATGTCTTTTTAATTTAGACATAGATTTTAATTTCTAGAAGCTCAATTTAGGTCTGTTTTACATTTTCCATGCCTGTACATAACATTTTCAGTATTTAGAATGGGTTTTTTAACATATGAAATACAGTTATAGTAACTTTTCTTCAGGTATAATAACTTGTAAAATGTTCTTTTCTGCCAATTCTAACATCTGTATAGATTACGGGTTAGTTTTGATTGATTGCCTTTTCCCCTCACTATGGGGCATATTTTCCTACTTCTTTGCATGCTTGGCACTTTTTCATATGATCCCAGATATTGTGAGTTTTAGTTTCTTGTGTGCTATATATATTTATATTCCTGTAAAATGCTTGGGCTTTGTTTTGGGTGAAATTAAGTTACTCAGAACAATTTTATTCTTTTAGGTCTAGCTTTTAAGATTCGTTGGGTAGGAGTCCAGGTAGCCTTTAGTCTGGAGCTCATTATTTGCAACTACTGAGACAAGTCCTTTCTGAGTATCATGAGGTTTTCCAGTCTGACTTATAGGAACAGGTACTATTCCTACAGCCCTGTGTGATATCCAGTTATTATTAATCCTTTCATGTGGTTCTTTTCCTGGCATCAAGTATTCCTCACACAAATGTACTGACCAATACTTTGTTGAATTCTCAAGAGATCCCTCTGCATATCTCCAGACTTCTTTGTCTGTGCACTTCTTTTGTCTCTGATGCTCTGCTTTTTGAACTCTAGTTACCTTGGTTTTCCCAAACTCTTAGCTCCATTGCCTCAGTCATGGAGTCCACCAGTCTCTGCCTGGACTTCTCTTCCCTGTACCATGACCTGGAAACTCTCTCAGAGAAGTAAGTTAGGGCAATTATAGGGATCACTTCATTTGTTTCCCATCTCTTGCGGAATCACTGAACTTTATTGCCTGAGGTCCAGTTTCTTGAAACCTTTTGTTTCATATGTTCTGTTTGACGTTTTCATTGTTTCAGGTGGGAGGTTAAATTGGTCCTTGTTACTTCATCTTGGCCAGAAGCCAATAATATTCTTTAAGTCTGTTTTGTTTTGATACAGCATCCAATTAAAGATTAGGCATTGCATGTTACGTCTTTGTTTCATTTAATCTATAATATTTCCCTACCATTTTCTTTTTTTTTTGGTCTTTATGACATTGGCATTTTTGAAGAGTCTAAGCCAGTTGTCTTGTATATTTCCCCACAATCTGGATTTGTCTGTTTCCTCATTAGATTCAAAGTAAACATTTTGTGGAAGAATACTATATAGGTGATGTATTCTTCATACTTCAGCACTTCAGGTGGCCCAGTGCTAAGTTTGATCACTTGATTAATGTGGTATCTTCCATATCTCTCCATTGTAAAGTTATTTTTCCCCTTGGTAGTTGATAAATCATATGTGGGGTGATACTTTGGGATCAGTGAAGATCCTACTTTCAAACAACTCTTCACCCAACTGTGCATCAATGATAATCCTTGTCTGAATTGATTATTACATTGATAGTTGCAAAATGACACTTTTCTTATTCTATCATTCCTTGTGCATTTATTAGCTGACATTATTCTATAAAGAAGAGTTCCCCAATTTTCATTTGAGTATCATTATGAACTCATATGCTTTTTTAAAAATTAACTATGTTATACCTTATTATACTGATAATGTTATTCTTTAGAATGTTCCTTTTGTCCAGATTTGGCCAATGCGATCTCTGTTATTGTTTAACCACACGATGCTTTTTTATTACTAGAATAATTTCTAATATATTACTACTCACAGATAGGACCTGAGAAAGGGACTACAGAAGGTGCGGCCTTATTCAGACTCTTCTTAGAAGTCTGCCTTCTTCCTGTGTACTCTCAACCCAAAGTGAGGCTTTCGGGTTGGAAGGAGATATTTCTGAATTAAACAACAGATCAATGTCACCCAATTCTAATCTCTGTTCCCTTTTTCCTAGGCATACCATACTTACTGCCATCCTCATCCTTCTGTTGGGCACCTCTCTCCTCTATATTTATTTACAACAGTCAAGAACAGCAATTGTCCAACCGGCCCCTATTCAGTTCTCCAGTCCATATGCCCCAAGAACTCCTTTTTGCACTGGTCTGTGGTGGCCTTGGCCTACCTCTTCTACCTACTCAAGTAACTCTTTTACCACGAATTTAATTACCTGTGTTTCCATTTATAGGATCTTACCTAGCCGTATGGCCTGCTGCCTCTGCCAATTTAAAAATATTATTGAGGTTGTCTGTAAGACAGTCAAGCTGTGTTGTGACAGTGAATGCCTGTCAGACGTCAGATGTTGCGGTGAGTCTCAACTGCGGGAAAATAAATTTTTAATTTAATATTTTAATTTTTAATCAATGATGATAAATTTTAAAATTCATGATGTAATTGCATTATTTTAATTCATACATTCTGAGTTCCAGCTCCCTAAGTTTCTAAGACCTACCCCCTTGCTAAAAATCAGATTCTTGGTTACATTATTAAGCTAATAATAGCTCAGTTACATTGTTAGCTTAATAATGTAACTGATCCGCATACATAAAGGAACAAGAGAAAGGAATGGATGGGGAAAGGGAATTAACATTACTGGCCTCATATCCTATGCTGTGCCTTCTGCAAATGAGAACTTATTGATATAGTGCCTCACAGTTTGTAAACTGATTTTATATACATTAGGTCTCAAGTACCCTTTGTCTTATAGGACAAGTGTAAATATATTTTTGTTTATTTTGTTTGTTTCCGCAATTTTATAAAGAGTACAAGTGATGCTGTTTTCTGTCCTATTTGGAGCCTGAGAGTTTCTGGTTCCATAACCAGAGGCTGCTACCTAGCCCTCCTAATGGAATGGAGAGCTAGTTTATTCTTAGGCTGTCCAGGTCTGAACTTGCTCTGAATCTCAAGCTTTTCTATCCACAAAACACTCAGGGGCTTTCAACTATTTTTCTATATATTAGATTTATTGGCACTAACTTTTTAAAAAGCGCAGGCTCGCGTTTCCTGGAGCAGTCCGCTTGCGCCCTGAGGTGCCACACGCGGTGACTGTAGGATGCTGCACTTGGTACCTTTTGCGGTTCTGATTGCGGGTGACAAAACCTTGCTGGTGTGGGAGCTGAGCTGTGGACCCACGGCCGAGGCCTTGCAAGTGAGACGAGCCGGAGCGGAGGGAGGGGTGGAGGAAGCCGCCCTGCGTCCCAGTAACTGGGCTCCCCGGGGTACTGCTTCAGCACCTTATTTGCCTGTGGTCTCCGCTGAGAGGAATCTTAGTTCTAGAGCCGACCTGAGCAGTGAGCTCGCCCCCATAGATTTTTGAGAGTTAGTCCCCAACAGAAGGCATTGCCTCCTAATGCTTCTCGAAGCTTAGGATTTCAGAGGGAAACTTGTTCATGCAATGAGAAGTGTTTGGAGTTGCAGCCTCACCACAGTTACCTGTGGCAAAGGGCTGGGGGAGTATAAGGGAATGGGCGGTTTGGTTTCCTGGGCCTGAAATTTCCTGCACTTACTTAGCATGGGACCACCCTACAACATTCTCTGTTCACAGTCTTCTCCCAGTTTGGCCTTCTGTATTCGGTCCGAGTCTTCCCAAACGCAGCAGTGGCCAGTCCTGGGTTCTATGCCATCATCAAGTTTTATTCAGCAAGGGATGCCCACAGAGCCCAAAAGGCGTGCGACCAGAAGCAGCTTTTTCACACATCTCCAGTGAAGGTGGGTCCAAATGTGGAATTCTTCGCTCTACTGGGATGAAGTGCTGAATTTAAAACTAATAGACCATCGGGAATTCCCTGGCGGTCCAGTGGTTAGGACTCTGCACTTCCACTGCTGAGGGCCCGGATTCAATCCCAGGTCTGGGAACTAAGATCCCGGGGCGGGGGGCGAGGGTGGAAAGGCCACCGTTTGTACAGCACTGTGGTGTACAGAATACACTCAGATGCACTGCTCCACTGATCTCCCAGTTCCACAGTTGTTTCTTTTTTCTTAGATGAAGAAACTCGAACTCAGGATGGTTAAGTGACTTACTTAAGGTTCATGGCAGTAAATGTGGAAACTAGAGGCCAAACCATAACTTAACTGATGTTAAACCCCATGTCATTTTATACTACCCCTTAATTTAAGAAATCTTCACAAGAGTCTTCCTTATATTTACTTTTATGTGGATTTTAAATGTGTGAGATTGACAATTTTTTAAAATTAATTAATTATTTATTTATTTCTGGCTGCGTTGGGTCTTGTTGCTGCGCGCCGGCTTTCTCTATTTGCGGCGAGCGGGGGTTGCTCTTCGTTGCCATGCGTGGGCTTCTTATCGCGACGGCTTCTCTTCTTGCAGACCACGGGTTCTAGGCACGCGGATTTCAGTAGTTGTGGCTCACAGGCTCTAAAGCACAGGCTCAGTTGTGGCACACGGGCTTAGTTGCTTTGCGGCATGTGGGATTTTCCTGGACCAGGGATCGAACCCGTATCCCCTGCACTGACAGGCGGACTCTTAACCACTGTGCCACCAGGGAAGTCCTGAGCTTGACAAACTTTTGTCAGATGTAACATAAGGGAGGCTTCATCATCATCATCATTCTCAAACTGCCTATTAAGAACTCCCTTCAGATTCCAGAAAATGGTTAAAATATTCTTTAATGCATTGCAGAAACCTTATTTCATATCAACATGCCATCCAATTTTACTTCCCCAGAATTAACATTTCATTATGTTAAAGACCTTTCGAATTCCTCTGAATAAGTGAGTGAGGCTTAGATTTCCCAGACCTTTCCCTTTATAATTGTGTTTCTTCTCTGATTGGCTTCTTGCTCTGGCTACTTCCTACTGCCCTTGCTGCCTCTTCTCACCCATATTTCTTTACTCACTGATTTCACCTTTATTGAATCTGAGAACTCTCCTCAGATGGGACTCCAGGTACACTACCTCCCACTTCTGTACCCTGTTTAACACCCTCTTCAATCCTGGCTGTACTCCCTGGGATTGAAATGATTTTGTGTCAGACATTCTTTAATTTGCGGACCCTGCGACCATTTCACATAACCACTCAGATATTACAGATGGTCCTGGAAAGATTGTGAAACAGTTACTTGGTATCAGTTGTGAGTAATGAGTTCTTTTCTTATATTGGACATTAAGACCATTCCATAAGCGTAGGTTGTGAGATTTTCACAGCATAAAGCCCGTCACTGATAGAGTAATGAAGAAAATGTTCTCTAAGTCACTATAGAGTTGAGAGGAAAGGGCATTTGTATTAGATTTCCTTATTTAATTCAGAGCCTTAGTTTACTACCCACACCCCTGAAATTGTTTCCTACTTTACTTATCCGTTCTTTTACAATTTTATTTATTTATTTGTTTGCACCGGGTTCTCAGTTGCAGCAGATGGGCTCCTTAGTTGCGGTTCAAGGGCTCCCCAGTTGTGGCATCTGGGCTCCCCAGTTGCAGCAGGCAAGCTCCTTTAGTTGTGGCTTGCAGGCTCCTTAAATGTGGTGTGAGAACTCTTAGTTGCTGCATGCATGTGAGACCTAGTTCCCTGACCAGGGATCAAACCCGGGCCCCCTGCATTGGGACCACGGAGTCTTAATCACTGCACCCGCACGGAAGTTCCAATTATGTGTTATTTTATTCATTGGCAGGTATACATACTTATCTATTTTCCCCTGTGTTTTTTATAAATACAGAAAAGAGAATAACATTTTAAAATAAAATGAAGGAAAGGGCTAATGCATCTGAGTTTTTCTCAGTAGCACGAAGGGAAATGTTTTCCAGCAAGAGCTGTGGCAAGGTTATCCCAGATGTCAACTGTCTCTACTACCCAGGGGCTCAGAGCCCTTCTGAAGACTTCTAATTGTCCAGGACAGCTCCATTAGACTCACCGTACAGGGCCTAGCCTCCCATGTGACACTCAACATTTAAAAATTAGTCTTCATTTCTCCTTATCAGCAGGCAGCTTCAGTTGGAGAAAGTAATTTCATTTTCTTATGTACTCATTCATTCACTCAGTCAACAGACCATCACTCTATTATATGCCAAGATCTATGCTTGTTTCTTGTTAACAAGGGAAGAATAATATATGGTTCCTTCAAGCACTTAAGGAGCTCATAAACTAGTGACAGAGGAAGATGCACAAACAAATCAATGAAGAATTAACAATGCTTTGACTTTATTTGTGTTATTTGAATTTTTGTGACTATATAATATACTACATCCTGTTCAAAATGGAAATAGACATTTAAGAAAGAACTAGTGATGTAAAAAATCCACAGTAATATGTAAGTTCTTTAGAGAGTTAAGACTGGAAATATTTGCACTCTCAAAGAAGCTTGTTAATGCAGATGAACCTCTAATTCTTTTGGTTGCTTTATTTACATTTAGAGAGGTATACATATGCCCTTTTCTAACAGGGGTTAGTAACTTGGGGAGGGGGTGCTACAGATTAAGGTCCTAATTCAGTGGCAGGTCCTTCTTACCTCCTCTTCCGGTCATATTCTCAAGCAGGAGCTACAGGATGAGACGACTAAAACAGTTCACTTCCTTTGCTTACCCCCAGGCCCATAATAGGCTTCTGCTGGGTTTCCTTGGTTGCTTTCATCATCACTTTCACCACCAGAGGTCAGGGAACCTTCTGGTTAATCAGGGGCCCTGTAAATGATGCAGAAAAGTACTGACTTAAAAATAATAAATAACATGTATTTAGGGCTCACTGTGAACTCATTGCTTAAAATGTCCTACTTAATCTTCACAACCACTGTATGAAATTGGTATTGGTAAATCTCAGGTGTATCCAAAATAAATCTCTATGCAGGGTTGTGATATTTTTAGGTCTTTTATATCTTTAGGTTCATCTCGGCACCAGACATAAGGCGGTTCAACATAATACCCTTGCCCTAAACAGCTCCAGATGCCAAGAATTGGCAAATTACTGCTTTGGTTTCCATGGGTGGTCAAAAAGGATCATCAAGGTAAACTCTGTAGATTTTCTTTGACTAACCAGACTCTTTCAACATTGAACTCCTAGACTTTAGAGAGAAGAATAGAACAGGGCTTTGGGGAGGAGATGTGAGAGGCTTCCACATGGAAGTATCTGAGCATTGGCCTGCCACCTAGAATTAGTGATAATCTCAATGACTTGGATGGTGGTGTCCATAATTTTCTCCAGTATTTGTATGGCATATAATAAAAAATAGTTGTCTATATCTATTCATTTATCTGCAAGTCTCAGTTGATTTTGAAGGGATAGCATACCTAAACTATTATCTGGGATTGCTGGAGTTTAGTTTTTATTTCTAACAACAGTATATGTTAAAGTCTAGCCTTTAATTCAAAGTCCTAACAGCTTCAGGATCTTTCTAACATTGAAGAAAGGGAAAATACAGATACTGTGACACCACTTCAGAAGCAAAGCCTGAAGTTCTTCTGTGCTTTAGAGGTGGTGTTGACCTCCCACGAGTGCAGGACTCCCAGAGTTGACATGGTTGAGGAAACTTTGATAAGTTGGAGGAAGGTCTGTTTTCCAGTATGTGTGTGTGTGGGGAGGTGAGGGAGTGGGATTTCTCTTTTTTCCTTTCTTTCTGAAACTCAACTTTTCAGATACATCATCACCTTTTCTAAGCAACTAAAGCCCTGGGCAGAATTTGTCTGCTTGACAATATGGGTTTTTGTCTTAGGCAATACCTGACAGCACCTTAAACTTTAGAATGTTAGAACTGACTGCCTGCCAAGAAGCTTAGGAGGAGGGAAAATTAGTTGTTTTGTTTTTTTTTAGGTTAATAATTTGTTTTGTACTAAAATAGTCCTTCAGATACACATGTCTTCTGGCCTACAGTTATCCGAACAAAATCATTGTCTGAAGATTGAAATAAACTCATGTGTAAATGTTCAGTCCTTTGCCTCCTATAGAAGGGCCTGAGCATAAAGAGTAAATGTAGATCCCTAGAAAGGGGATTCCGATTGGTACTGAGTTTATTCCTAGAATCCATGGCACTTGGGCTTAGGGTTTTAAGTCAGAGGCCAGGCTGTTAGACAATGGGGTGTAGGAGCCTCCACCATTCACCTGAGTGGGTGGTGGTTGAGGAGAGGCCAGATCATCTGCACTACCACCAAATGTATCTCACTGTATGAATCCAGCCCTTTACGCACACGAGAGCAGGGTCTGTAGCAGTGTAGCCTCAGCTTGTGTATTTGAAATCTGTGAGTAATATGAGATTTGTGCCACTTTTTTGGTTTGCATTTCCCGTCTAGTATTTTAGGAACTTCCAGAATAGATCTGAGCAGTAAAAATGTGCCATGCCAGGGTATACCTGCAACAGAGACATTCACCCGTACCCCAGTGTTGTGCCTGCCCTTAATCACTAAGATAATGATCTAAGAATCACAGATGCATTTTTAGTTTTAAACATATAACCTAGAAATCAGTTATTCATATAGGCATTTAAAATTTTTCTCTTTTGGTTGGATTTAGAGTCATTATCATTCCTTATGGGAAGGAAGGTAACCCAGAAGCTTGCTATTCAGAAAGCTATGACAGATGCATCCAGAAACTGCTGATTGTGGTTTTAGGTAAGACCTTTTTGATTGTCGTTGAAGAGCTTCAGTTTCAGTGAGGAAATAAACTTATTTGAAAAGTTAATTGGATGAAAATAATGGTTATCTACAACATTACATATTCTTTCAATCACCAGATGCTTTCACAGCAGGAGTCTTAAATTTGTTCTTTGTGTCATTTATGAGAAAAACGACAGCAAATATTATTGTTCCCAGTGTTTAGATGTAGAATCACTTGCCTCAGTTCATACAGAAAGTGTTTGATCCACTTCTTCCTCAATTGCTTGCTTATCATACAGAATACAGTAGTGATTATAAGCCTTGGACACCTGTGTTTAAGTCCTAACTTTGTCTCTTAGATTTTGTTGTTGTGGCTCTTGCAATTTTAGGTTTTTCCAGCCAGAGACATTGGAAGGTATTTAATATCTCTAAGCTGCAATTTCTTTATCTGCATATAGGGTTAGTAATTCAGCTTACCACCAAATGGGGGATATTGTAAGAGTAAATGAGATGATGAATGTAAAAAGCTTAGAACTATGCCTGAAATATAGTAAGCAGACAAAATATATTGACTATTATTATTAATGTTGTTTTCTTGTTGAAGAGTTTATTAAATTATGTTTTTGGAATCAGTTTAATTTCAGTTTTCATTTCTGATATATTGGGTGAATATGATTCTTATATAATAATCGGCTACATTTTTGTGAGCCTTGAAACTGGTCATGCTATTGAATAGCATTGATTGTGTGCCCTATCGAGTTATACAGCAGTGAGAATGTCACAGGCTGTGCCCAAAGGAAACTTTATGATTAGTAGATTCCCGGAACAGAATTGCTCCCCTGCTTCACAGCCCTGCAGGCTTAGAGACTGAGAAATCCTAACTAAGTTGTCAGAGACCTTATTTGCTTGTAAGAGTTGACCCTGGATTGGTCTTGGCCTTCTAGCCTGGGCAGTCCTTCCAGTGAAGTTTGACTTCCCTGGTCATCAGGGAGAATCTCCATCAGCTGTCAACTCTGGGTAACAACCTTTAAGAACCAAACTAAACGCCTGGGTTGTTTGTGCCTAATATGCCAAGGTACTCCTTATATGTACCCAAAACTCCTTAGACCAAAAAGCCTGGTGGCTCTAGCTTGCCTTGAGGAAAGCTGTATTGTCCAAACGGTACATGGGCCAGTCTCTGCCAGTACAGGGTTCAAATGCTCTCTCCCTCTGTCTGTGTCTGCAAAGCTTTGTTCATTGTATTTGGTAGAATTTTGGTCCCAAGGAGTAGGCATTTGCCTTGCTTCTAATGTGAAGTATCTATTATAGTCCGGTTGTATCTATCCCAGGTTTGAACTCTCTTTGACCCCCACCTAATGCCTTCCTATATAATTGTATTGTGATTGAATATTTTTGTTTCCACAGCTTTTAATTTCTATGTCATTATTCCTTAGTTCTTATTTCTAAGATCATAAAGTTTTTGAACCAAAGTTGTTACATCTTATATATTTTTTCACAAATAATTATGATAAAAACTGAAGTGTCAGATGAGGGAACTTCTAGGAAAATGCTCTTATTTTCTGCTTTTAGAAGTCAAAAGAATATCTAATTATTGGGTGCTACCATTGTATACAGGAAGTTTTAGAACAAGAAAACTTCTGGATTGATCCTTGTTAACTTGATTTCAGAAAGTGGTAAAACAGGTGTGGCATCTAGACCCTGTGAAGAGGTCACAGATGGTAGAACCGAAGAGGAACTACAGGGTTTAATTCGAGTATGTGGAGATAAAAGCTCAAGGGGTACACAGCTAGTGTAGCCATAATTCAAAACAACCAGCAGGATTTGGAAGACTTCGTCCTGTCTACTCATCTCTGTCTTCCTTAGGAAAAGGTGAAACTCTGAAACTGCTTTTGAGGCAGGGAATTTCTAGGACTTTTCCAAGTCCCGAGCCTTGTCTCTGGCGCCTTATTTGAAGTTTGGAGAGCAGGATTGAGGGTCATCAGTGTACATCTACAGTAGTGGACACAGGAGAAGACACAGGCCTTTTAGAACTTCCCTCAAATAGAATAGCAGGGATTTGGGAACAAAGTAACTATGGTCTTAAGTGTGATTATGCTACACTGTGATTATGTTACACTACATAAAAACTATTCATGCCTTTCAAGTAAGGTATATTACCCAGATCTCAGCATCTCATATATATCTTGTGTTAAATAATTTGCCAAAGAACCTTTCTGTAAAGCAGTTATATGCATGCCTCGAATTAGGGATTAAGTTGTCAACGTAATTTTGGAAAGAAAACATTAATGTACTGCATATAGGATTTTTATTTAAAAGGAGCAAAAAATGTGTTTCATGTAATTGAGAGCTTAATTTAGGGCTAGATTTCTGATTATTTAACTTACCCCAATGTTGCAAAGCTTGATTTGAAGGGACGAAAGTAGAGAAAGAAAATGTGGTTTTGTTCTGAAAAATGAAAAAAATTTGAAAGTTTTTCCTGTACAAAATAATTATTTTAATTTTAATTCAATTTAAATCAGTCAAGGAAACTTGAAACGTATCCATGTTTGGGCTTTCAGAAGTCTAGCTTCTTGTGAAATGTGAGAGGAAAGGATTCCGTATTGATACTAAGGATTTTGGAAACCTGATTATAACAACAGATCCACTCCTAAATGAGGCCAATCTTGGAATCAGTTCCATTTAGAAACCGTTATGTGCTAGGCACTGGAAATAAGGTGAAGCTCCTTCTCTCTTGGAGTTTAGGTGTTAAAGGTGTACCAGACAATTAAAAAGGAGTAAAGTTAAATAGATTATGAAAAGGACTGTGAAGAAATTAAACTGTGTGCTTGTTCCAGTGTTTCAAGAAAATTACTTAACATGCTGACTTTAACATTCTAAGTGTCTTCTCCATGTGTGCACACAGGGTAGACCTCTGAAAAGTGAAACTGTAGTTTTTTCTAGATTAATGGCTCTGTTGAGACAAGGTGGGATGGGGGAAGTTTTCCCATGCTAATGTAAAGGGTCATTCACGTGGTTTTACACTCTGTTTCCCAGAATGAATTGCTCACCTGCCCCAAACCCCTCCTACAGAAGTTCTGGAGTCATCCCTGACTCAGTGGTGACCCGCTAATAATAGAGTGCTGAATGAATAATGAGACGTGAATACTGAGAGTTTGGAGGAAATGGCAACATTTTAGCATAATTGTAAGGTGTGTTCCCCTCCCACCACCCTAACTGGTGCTCATTTTGCAGGTCAGCTACTTTTCTTGTCAGCCGTGTGGCCAAAGGGAGGAAGAATGTCTCTCAGACTTCAGCTTTGAGGAGGAAGAGTTCAGATTGCCAGAACTGGACTAGCACTTTTGAATTTCCCAGAATGCCAGGTCCTGTGGTTCCCTCGGGAAGCTCTCCATCCTTCCCAACAACCCTCCACCCCTGGGCTGCTGGAGACACCCATTAGAATGGCTCAAATGTGAACAATGACAAGAACAAATTCTGTAGGGGCGGTGGAATAACTTTTTTCAACATAGGCCTGGTCCTGTTGGTATTAGGACTCTTTCATTTAGGCGTCCTGCGATAGCAGCTCTTTTTATGCCTAAGAAGGAACAGCTCAGGGGTGTACAACAATTTCAGATGAAACTAACTATTATTCAATGACTATCTCTAACTACTCGGTTGTTGACTTCTATTAGTCATTATTCTCCTGGTTTTAGCTCTGATGTGGGGATTACAGAGGCGTCAGCATTTAAATCTTCATAATCTGTGTATTTGTAGCTTCAGTATCATTACTGACCCATAGTTTTTATGGTTTGGGGAGAGTTATTGATTTCATGTATCATGTAAAGGATTCACAATGATGATAGAGCAGCTAAGATTACAATAATGGCTGGTAAATTGTTCACATTTTCTCTACCTGTGCATCTATTGTATATATATGAGTTAGTTTAGATGTCAATATTAGTGAAATAATATAGAGGACTAGAGAACTTATTTTAAAAATCACTATTGTGTGATGATGAAAATGTATAAGTTCTTCCATAATCGATGATGTTGTGTCTTGAGAGCCTAGATGAAATTGATATGCCTTAGTGATATACAGGATTTTAGCCTATGATTTAACTTTGACAAAGCTACATCACTTTTTACTTTTATCTCATTTATTGAGAAAGAGATAACTGTTATTGTGTTGGCTTGAAACTGGTTGAAAAGGACTTGAGTCCTTCCTTATTTTACATTTACATAGGTAGGATCTTGAAACATAGGATATGATGTAGGGCACTGGTGTAACCATTCTAGGTTAGGAGTAGCAGTTTCCACTGCTAATACTTCTTGTTTAGACGCAAAAGCTTTTCAAAGTATGAAGATTATTAGCATTACCGCTGCTACTGAGATGAATATGCCTAAAGACAAAATACTTCATGTTGTGTGTGCCTCAGGGTACTCAGACTAACGTAGTGACATCCCTGAGAGGCCAAGAAAGTGCTGCAGGAAGTCATATTTACTACTATAAATATACTTGTGAAGTGAATTTTTGCTCATGCTGAGTTAACTGTATAACCTGAGAATAGTGGGAATCAGTGTAGGAAGCCTCCTCTAATAGTGAAGCCTGCTCCCATGGACATTAGGTCATGGAAGTGTGCTACTACATAGTATGTATCTTGGAGGACAATGTCTGGGGATGAATTGGCTAAGATGATTCCTGTCAAACCACTTACTGTAAAAAGAAAAACTGAAGCCTAAAACTCACAATATAGTGGGAGATCATATAGTATTACCTCCGTGAACAGTTGCTAAGCAGGGACTTCCCTGGTGACGCAGTGGTTAAGAATTCACCTGCCAATGCAGGGGACACGGGTTTGAGCCCACGTCTGGGAAGATTCCACATGCCACGGAGCAAAAAGCCCGTACGATGCAACTACTGAGCCTGCCCTCTAGAGCCTGCAACCACAACTACTGAAGCCCACGAGCCTAGAGGCCGTGCTCTGCAACAAGAGAAGCCACTGCAATGAAAAGGCCGTGCACTGCAACGAAGAGTAGCTGCCGCTCACCGCAAGCAGAGAAAGCCCACTTGCAGCAACCAAGACCCAACGCAGCCAAAAAAAAGAAAAGAAAAAAAAGAAAAATTAAAGAAAGAGTTGCTAATCAGCTAGATACTTTTACTCCTGTAGGGATAGAAGTAATTACGGTAGCTGATGCAAAGTATGCTCCTGAGTTGACAGCTATCCCAATGGTAAACATATGATGGGCCCACAAGAGAAATCCTAAAAAGCCAGTAGACATGACTCATACTATTCCCAAATAGCTGAAAGGCACTTTTTGTCCTAAATATTATGTAATGATATGTGAGTTTATGACAAACCCTGGTAGGCCATGAATACAGACTTCATGGTGACCAAAGAATCAAAATAGGTGTTGGTATAGGATTCGGTCTCCTCTTGCAGGGTCAAGGAAAGTAGTGTTGACATTTCTATCTCTTAACAGTATGGCAATTCTGGCTGCTCGGACTGACATTGGTAATTATATTAAGATGGCTATAGTTGGGGAAGATTAAACTAATAGTGGTGTTTGGTATTGCGATATGACTGCTGGTTTTGTATTAAAGACTATAGTAATAAAAGTAATAGCACGAAGAATTGAAGAGACACCTGCTAAATGTAAGGAGAAAATGGTTAGGTTGACAGAGGCTCCTGCGTGGGCCAGGTTGCAGGCTAGAGCTGAATATACGGTTCCACTGGTACCAGAACCAGCTTCTACAATTGGTGATATGAGTAGAAGTAAGAATGATGGGGGAAGTAGTCAAAAGTTTATATGATTTATTCGGGGAAATGCTACCTCAGGTGTCCGAGTTGTTAGTGGCCCAAGTCCATTTTCAAACCCTGCAATCATAATGGGTATAACTATAAAGAAAATTATTACAAGTGCAGGGACTGTTATGACTACCTTACAGATTTGGGCATCTCCAAGTAGTGCTCCAGGTTAGCATAGCTCAGCCTGCATTAATATACTTAAGGTGCTGCCTGCTACTCCAGGTCAAGCACCAAATAGTAAATATAAAATGCTGATATCTTTGTGATTTGTTGAAAATAATCAGCAGTGTATGAACAGAGGTAAAAAGACTGAGTTAGCATTCGACTGTAAATGTAAAGACAGAGATTGAACCCTCTTTCTGGCAAACCCTGTGGTGAATCAACAAATTGAATTGTAACTTTAGAGAAGCAGCTTCAATTCTGCCGGTGATTTTCCTGCCTTTTTTTCCTTTCTCAAATGAAGCAGAAGTAGACTGAAGCCAGTTGACTAGAGGATTTGCCTGTTAACTAAAGTTTCCTGGGGCTAAAACTCATCAGTCTCGTAAAGATTTGGCTTAATTACAATGTTTGCTTTACATTCAATTGATGTAGGATAAAGTCTTGCAATCCTTATTTTTAGAAATTAAGTAAATTTTACTTGTTTAGGGTTTTGAAAGCTCTAGGTCTGAACTAACCTAAATTCCTAGTGCAGCACCAACAGAATGGGTGTTAGTGTAATAATCGTGTGGGTATTATGATTCGTAATGATAGGAAGGTTATTTCTTTGTATGTTCAAATTGTTTTGTTTTTGTGTTGTTTCATGAAGAGAATATAGTTAGTGATGTGGAGTATGTTAGCTGCAAGTAAATATATATGCTGAGGACTGCTGTGATGGCTATTAGTGTTGGTAGAATGATGTTGTCATTTTTGTTATCTCTTGGATAATTATTCATTTGGGTAAAAACCCTGACAGTGATGGGTGATGTCCTAATGATACTATAATGGTGTCATGAAGAACCTGGGGGTAAGACAGGAATAAAGACACAGACCTACTAGAGAATGGACTTGAGGATATGGGGAGGGGGAAGGGTAAGCTGTGACAAAGCGAGAGAGTGGCATGGACATATATACACTACCAAACGTAAGGTAGATAGCTAGTGGGAAGCAGTCCATAGCACAGGGAGATAAGATCAGTGATTTGTGATGGGTGGGGTGGGTAGGGAGGGTGGGAGGGAGGGAGACGCAAGAGGGAAGAGATATGGGAACATATGTATATGTATAACTGATTCACTTTGTTAAAAAGCAGAAACTAACACACCATTGTAAAGCAATTATACTCCAATAAAGATGTAAAAAACAAACAAACAAAAAGAAAAGGATTTTGATGGGAGGTGTTTTATCTCATGTGTGTGATAATGATACTCTTGTAGTACATGATCTGGGCATAAATAAGAAGAGAGTGTTGTTATGATATAAATTAGTATGTTTAGGATTGTTATAATTGGAATATACTTTATAATAGCTGTTATTCATCCTATATGGGCAATTGATGAGGAGGGTGTAATTTTTTCCAGGTGAGTATGGCTAAGTCTGTCTCAGCCTCCAGCTACGATTTATAATATCACTATGATTAACAGTATATTTAGCTTGATGGATGGTGACATGTGATATAAAACTGATAGGGGTGTATTTTTATCAGGCTGATAGCATCAGGCCTGTTGTTCATGGGATGCCTTGTGTGACTTCAGACACTCAGAAGTGAAATGGGGAAAGTCCTACTTTTGTGTCAAGGGCGATTGTCATGAGGGCGGCTGCTGCTGGATTAAAGATTTTTGTTTTTCTTTGTGTTCTTTGGCCAGAGTATATTAGATTAATGATAATAGCCATTATAAGTAGTATTGATGCGGTGGATTGTTTTAGGAAATATTTGTTGGATGCTTCTGTAGCTTATGGGTTCGTGTTTTTTATTAGAATGGGGCTACCATTAACCAGTGTGAGCTTGTTATAGAATTATATTTCCTGAGAAAATGGTCAGTAGAATGATAGTAAAAACAATGAGAGTTTATTAGTACAGGAAGGATATACGACAACATTTTGGGGGTATGGGCCTGAAGCTTACTTAGAGAACCTTACTATATAGCATGTGGTGTAAAGTGGTAGCACGGAGAATGTAAAATTCTTAGGAAGAATTCAATTCCAGGAATAAGAGCATTGAAACCTCTATGATTTACTCTATCAAAGTAACTCTTTTGTCAGACATATTTCTTAAGTTTGTGGTGGGTTGCCTGGTATGATGACAGGTAGTGAAAACTCTCATATACATAGGGCTAATGTTAGTAGTAAAAAAACTTTTTATAAGAGATGTATACGTTAATCATATCAAACTTCTGGGTAGGATGCTCAAATTCATAGAAAGGAGGTTGTTAGATGAGTTTGAATGATCACTTGGGCTGTATATAATTCTGGCACCTAGGGATTGTCGAATGCTCCTAAAAATAGATTGCTGTGGAAATGTTTATTTTAAGGAAATTGACATATTCTCTAGGAAGGACTGGGTGAGTGGGCCTGCTACATTTTCTATGTTGAAGACATATACAGGTTTTGATTCTACTTCTGTTAAATCAAGTGGGGCTTCATTGGATTTCTGCTACTGCGGAGATAATCAAATTCTGGGTAGGGGTCAGGAGAAAATTAGTCATAGGTGTTCTCGTGTAATAATTACTGTTGAAAGTGTAAATGATCCATTTATCAGTAAGACTGAGAATGGAATAACTGCTCCATTACTTCATATGAGATTGTGTGCTACTGTCCCTAGGGCTCCAGTGAGTGAGTATTTTGAATGTGAAGCTCATCCAGATCTGAGGATAGAATAAATGGCTAGCTGTGATATGGCTAATATAAATAGTATGCCTACATTTATGTTAGTTAGTGGATAAGATATGGGAAGAGGAATTCATGTTGTGAGAGCCAGGGTTAAGGCTAGCATTGGGGAAATAATATATAATTTGATGATGTTGATGGACATAGTGGTTCTTTAATAAGTAATTTGAATGCCTCAGCAATGGGCTGTAATAATCCATGGGGGCTGATGATTTTTGGCCCTTTCTGGATTTGTATATAGCCTAGGATTTTCCATTTAGTTAATATGAGGAATGCTATGGTGAATTAAATTGGGTCATTTGTGAAAGAATGTTGATTATAAACATATTCTTAGGAAGAGGACTTGAACCAGTGCAGATAAAGGTTTCAGTTTTACATAATTACCGGGCTCTGCCACGGTAACAAACCTGGTTCTACAGTAGGGTATGTATAAATTAATTGAATGTAGATTACATCATCATTTAGTTTGCAGACATTTTATAAAATATGCAGTATTGCTCTTGTCGTTTCATACTGGAAGAAATCTGCAATAGACAGAAACCAACCAGGATGACTCCAGTCTGAACTCAGATCACGTGAGACTTTAATCGTTGAACAAACAGACAATTAATAGCAGTTATACCATTGAAATGTCCTGATCCAGCATCAACGTCATAAACCATATTGCTGATATGAACTCTAGAATACAATTACACTGTTATCCCTAGTAAAACTTGTTCTGTTGATCAGTGTTTTAGAAGAACAGGTGATAAAGCATTTTGACTAGCTGGTCTAAATTTTAATCACTCAGAGGTGGTTTTATTCTCCAAAAAATAAATGGCGCATGGACTCAAGGCACACCGGCTTCAGTAGTTGTGGTGCACAGGCTCAGTAATTGTGGTCCCCTGGCTTAGTTGCTCCGTGGCACGTGGGATCTTCCCGGACCGGGGATCGAACCCGTGTCCCCTGCATTGGCAGGCAAATTCTTAACCACTGCATCACCAGGGAAGTCCCAGAATCATAGTCTCCCTTTTAATATACCTTAAGCCCAAAGAATCCATGGAAAATTGTTACAGAAAATAAGACAATAAAATATTGTAAGGACAATAACAGAAGCAGATAGTACACAGTTCATATAGACACATCCCAAGCAGTCACAAAGTATATTAAAAGGGAGGCTGCAATTTTATTATTTTTATTATTTTTTTAACATCTTTATTGGAGTATAATTGCTTTACAATGATGTTTTATTTTCTGCTTTATAACAAAGTGAATCAGTTATACATATGCATATGTTCCCATATTTCTTCTCTCTTGCATCTCCCTCCCTCCCACCCTCCCTATCCCACCCCTCTAGGTGGTCACAAAGCACCGAGCTGCTCTCCCTGTGCTATGCGGCTGAGGGAGGCTGCAATTTTAAAAGGATAAGATAAATTATACCCACAAACTCCCAATATTTCCTGAAACGCTGCAACCTGAAACCCTATTGCAGGAAGCAGAGGATTCCAGCAGACATTCTACAAATGAAGGACTCTAAACCCTGTGGGTGGATATGGAATTCTGGAAGGAAGGTATCCTCACCTAAGGAGAGTAGGTTCCTATACTTGTCTGACATCACATCCCTGCACAATTCCCACTGATCTTGGTCCAGGCATTCCCAGTCCTCTTGAGAGAAATCTATGGGCACATCCTGGAATGTCAGCAGTCCCTGAAATTAAAGGTACACATGCCATGTGGCCATGGGAAGAGTTCATAATGTGACCCAAGAAGAAACAGCAAGTTAAGAGAACTGGTTTTAATTTAGAAGAGTGTCTTGAAGTATCCACTAATATATATATATATATATATATATATTATACATACATACATACACTAATATATATATATTATATATACAAAGTAACTTTCTCTACCTTATTTCTAACTACAAGAAAAGAGTGTGGCATGTGATCCACAAAACCAGTATAGAGACTATACTTATCTGGAAAAGAAATGATAAAATGATGGTTTCAACACAGGCATATGCATTTTTGAGTGTTTTATTTATATCAAACTGGATAAAATATGTGTATTTCTCAGACAGAAAAGACATGTTGAGGTAGAACTGAACCTTTCAACTATTCATGGGTACACAAGTACACTGGGGAGATTTTAAAAGTGCAGATTCTGATTCAGTAGTTCTGGGGGGCTTGAATTCCATTTTTTTTAACAAGCTCATTTTTAACTAGTGATGCCACAGTCTGTGATTCATTAACCACAATTGGGAATAGCAGAGACAAAATAAGGACAGGTAAAAATTCATAGTTAACTTTGAACTTAAAGTGTTTTATGGATTTTACACCTTTAATAGGATAGTAAGCACAGCAGCAACAATCATTTGTGAATATTTTCTATAGACCGTGCATCTTTTACCTTTTTTGTGTAGGATTCCAGGAAAAAGGCCTGGGCTGCGGTCATAGTGGGAGGGGCTCCAAGGCCGGACCGCCCCTCCAGGACCCCCGACGGGGCCCTGCGCTCCTGGCGGCTCCCTCCCCCGGCGCCCCCCTCCCTCCCGGAAGGCCTCGGGGCAGAGCGGTCCCACCCCCTGCGCCCAGAACGGTGCCCGCGTTTCCGCAGAGCTGGAACTCCCGCAGCTCGGGGTCTCTTCCCTCCGCCGTTACGGAACTGCCCCGGATCCCGAGGGGAGGGCGGCCTCACTGAGGCTGCCGGCTCTGGAGGGGCCCCGGCGGCCGAAGCCGCGACAGTCGTGCGGACGGCGGGCCGGGTAAGTGGGCGCCGACGCTCCGCCTGGTCTGGTGCCCGGGCGGCAGCGCAAGACCAGCTTCTGAGGGGCAGGGGTTCGCTGCCACCCGCCGCAGCTGTGCAGAAAGAGCGGCCCCCAGCGTCTGGTCCCGGGGAACTGCGGTCCCTCCTCTCCCCCCTGCCCTTGGCCTGGCTCGCGGGGCCTGGGGGGCGTGGGGAGGGGGTCGGCCTGAGCGTCCGGAGGGGAAACGAGGCAAGGGAGGAACAGGGTCCGGCTGCAGCGTCAGCGCCCCTCCTCCCGACTGCGGGGAAAGCGGCTGAAAACTCCTCCCGAGGCTCGCAGGCCCCTTATTCAGCCGAGCCCCTCTGCGCTCCTTCCTCCCTGAGCTAAAGTACCGGGGGGAGGGGACAGGGCAGGCGACTGGCGCAGGTAATGGGGAACATTAAAAGGTGATTGTTAACTAAGGAAAATCAGCTCTCCCAACGTGAGGAATGTAGCGCTTTTCTTTGTATACGAAGATGCCAGAGTCTGGGCTCACTGAAATCCTTCCTTTCATATGCACCTCAGCTCTCTGGGGCCTGCATTCTGTATTCGCGTATCCTGAGCTCCTCAGGGCCCGCGGCTCACACTGGAGGGCTGCAAGTGCTGATGCCTGTGACATCCTTTGTTTACTGAGCTGGCAAGAAATATTCCATTTCTCACAGTCTTAGGGGGCAGACAGTGAAAAAGAGTCAGAGAATCTCACTCGGCATGTACTTCGGTTTACATATAGATAATATTTATACGTAACTGTGCTAATAGAGGTTCTCAAGTCCAATCAACTTGTACTACTGCCCTCTAGGTATTCATTTCATCAACACCATAAGGTAAATGCCTATAGAATTGACTTAATCCATTTAAATAGGATAATGATTTTTAAAGGAAACATAATAGAAATATAACAACAGAACCTTTACCACTAAAGGCCGGGTCTCGAACAACCTACATAAATGTTCCTTGTTAAAATATTGAAAGATGTATTCAATAGAAATATCAACAAAAATGACAAATAATAAGGTTAGCAGAATGTTGAAATGTTCTATCTTTATCATTAAAGTGGCAGAAAATCATTTATTAGTAGGCACTGGGGGCAGAAGATGCCTGATTTTATATCTTTGTCATATTTGTACAGTTGTTTCAACAAGTAACGTAAAGACAAAATGGAAAAACAAGGAAGTTTGTGCCTGAGATCATGTTGATGTGAAACCAGGGATGGCCACCTTGTCCCAGGTGAGTTAAGTTTACCTGGCAGGTAGAACGCAGAGCTCCTCAGAAGCAAGGGTTGGAATTTTTCTGCTGGATGCCCCTTAGGTTCTGTGACTTGACTGATTGTGAGTCATGTTTTGGGAAAGACCTGATCACAGGAAAAGGGTGGGAATAGAGTGATTTGGGGAGCAGCTAACATCATTTATCACGGCTCACGGCCTGAATGAATTTTAAAGAAACAGGAAAACAAATGCTTCTTATGGAATCAGAGAATGTGAGGGCTGGACAATTCCAGAAAATGAGGAACACGCGTCCCATTTTCCAGATGAGAAAACAGAGGCCCAGCAAGGTGAAATCCCTCACCCAAGTTGCACCCGTCTCTCCTCCCCACTACATGGTCCATGAAAGCAGGACTCTTCCTGTCGTGATCACTGCTGAACCCCAAAAAGGGCCAGGCATCTAGCATCTGCTCCAAAAATTTTGGTTGACTGTAGGAACAATGCTATTTCTTTCTTTCTCACTCTTATTCAGGATTGTGCCAAGAACTCCCCAGTTTTCAATGTAATTCGATAAATGTAAATATTAATTGAGTTTTGTTGTGATGAGGACTTAGGCTTTGAAGGTAACAGACTTGGTTCAGATCCTGGTTCTGCCACTCAATAGCTGTTTGGCTTTGGGAAAATTACTAAACCTCTCTGAGCTTATTTCCTCCTTTGTAAAGTGGGGATAAATGTATCTGAACTAGCAGAGCACCTGCATGAGAGATGGGGACTAAATATTGGTCTTTCTCACTCTACCACGCCATCTCTCTGTTCTTCCCAGAGAAGTTGTACAGAAGGATATAGTACTTTTTAAAAATAAATAATTAATTAATTTTTGGCTGCGTTGGGTCTTCGTTGCTATGCGCGGGCTTTCTCTAGTTGTGGCGAGCGGGGGCTACTGTTTGTTGCGGTGCGCGGGCTTCTCATTGCGGTGGCTTCTCTTGCTGTGTTTGTTGTGGAGCACTGGCTCTAGGCGCGCGGGTTTGAGTAGTTGTGGCCTGCAGGCTCAGTAGTTGTGGCGCATGGGCATAGCTGCTCCGCGGCATGTGGGAACTTCCCTGACCTGGGCTCGAACCCATGTCCCCTGCGTTGGCAGGCAGATTCTTAATCACTGCGCCACCAGGGAAGTCCAATATAGTACTTTATAAAGAGGGGTTTTAATTTATTTCAGATAGTGTACATGTTTCTTGTAGAAAAGATTATTCCACTATAGAAACATTAACATGCGATACCACTACAAATGCAGTATTCTATGCGCTATATCTTATCAGTAAAGTTTATAAGTAATTGGGCAAATGCCAAAGCACTAGGTACTGGGGAGTAAGAAGACTCAAATCAGGGGTGCCCCGCACCCCAATTTCAAGAGCAGGGTGTGTTTTTCAAATCCATGATTCATATGGTCTTTGTTTCTCATCCATCCTCTGTGTCTGCCTTTCTCAAGAAGGCTCAGATCCTCCGCTTTCACATCCTCCCGGCTGGCTGTGCCCCAGCTCCCACCCTGGAACCTCGGCATGCATGGGTGTGCCTGCTCTCCCTGTGCATCACCAGCTTTGCCAGGGAGCTGCTGTATCGTGCACTGTTTGCTGTACCCTTAAGTACCTAGACCCTTCTGGTACATGAAGTACACCCTCATCACCATGAGTGCACGCCCATCCCCTTACCTTATATCCTGCCTCTAAGTCAGGCCTGGGGGTGACTACAGTGTGCGTTCAGCTATGTGAGCTGCTGGGATCAAAGTGAAGTTCCCAACTTTCGAAGTTGCAGGCTTGAGGGGCACACAGTGATTTAAAGTCGGGTCACCTGACTTAAATGGGGGGCTGATTGATTTAAAGCCAGTGCAGCTGACTTAAAGCCTGTGTCCCTCAGCTGCAGGACGAGACCAACTTTGGGGGTGCACGGGTTCGCTCCAAGCCAGCACTGCTGTTCAGGAAGAGCTTCCAGTAGCGGCTTAGTGCAGGAGGACTTGGTGAGTTGTCTTGCCCCTGCCCTCAGAGGGGGGCCACCTGCTCTTCTGGAGGAGAATCAGGGAGGGGGAAGTGCAGAGTCCCGGCTGGAGTTGCAGCACCCCTTGTCTGATGGCAGGCAAGGAGGGGCGGGGCTGTGTGGTGTCCTGGGGCTGGACTCACCAGGTCGACTCAACCTCTCAGCCTCCTAACCTCCCCACACACACCCCACAAGAGTTTCCAATAATATGTAATTGCGCCTTAGGTTCTCGGTCTTCAAACTCATACCCAGGCTCCCAGGTCCCTTGATTCAGCCAATTCCTCTGTGCTCTTTCTTCTATTAGATACAGTCCCAGAGGGAGGGGCTGGGGGATGGGACTGGAGGGAACCCGGCAGCACTGGCCTCAGCTGACTAAAGAGATCCGGAGCCTACGCTCTCACATATGTCCGAGGACACTTAAGGCGGAATCGAGGGGGCCAGTTAGAGGCAGTCCTTGTCGCCTCAAGTGAGTATGGATCACTGTCCGGTAGGGAGCACGCTGACCCCTGGGAAGTACTGTTAGGAGGATGTGTTCCTCCCTCGGCTTCAAGGACGTGGGTGGACTTCAGGACTCCAGTTCCCCTCCAGGCCTCCAGGTCGGACTGTACCCCAGCGGCCTTGCAGACCTGCCTTCCTGTCCCAGAGCTTTCCAGGCTCCAGGAAGAATGCAGACTGCAGAGATGGTGCCTGAGGGCTCCCGCTTAAGAAGTGCTGTCCCTGGAGACCCAACAGTGGAGGGAGGAAGAGTGAAGGGAGTAGGGGTGTAGGGTAGGGAGGGGTGGCTGCCCTGGGAGTTGTTGAGAGAGAAATATCGCCTCCCACACCCCATGCCCCCTGCAACTGACCCATTTATACCATAGGATCTCAGGGCCTTTTAGTCAGCGATGCCTCTGCTTCTTTACTCCTGTGTTCAAAACTATGCAAAACAAACTTTTCATCCTCTTGCTGCCTTGCCAGGACTTTTAAAGCACTGTTGTTTTGAAGCACTTGTTCCCTAAACTGCAGTTTGGAGCTGTCCCAGTTATTTAAAAGTGTTCTCCTTAAACTGAGACTAAATCCTACTCTTTTGGAAAAACGACCTTCACTTCAGAGATCGCCTTTTCTGCCCATTCCTTCCTTCCACTTCCCTCTTAAGAACCCCTGTGCTCAAAGAGCTTGGTGATTTATTTTCTGCTTGATGTCAAAAAGAAAGCTTCCTCATGCCCCGCAAAAAGCTTTCCTTGAACATAGGTGTTTCAAAACCATGACAGTGTTTTGCAGTTAGTATACACTGGGTAGACTGCCTAGCAATCCCTCCAAGAGCCAGAGGTGAGCGACACCTTTACTTATTTGATTGGATGCCCTTCAAGTTTAGGAAGGTCCCATTCTTATGCCCCAGCAGATAATACAGAGCCCTGGATGGCTGTGGCTGTGATTAGATAACTTCTGATGATTTTATTTCCCTTACTGAGCTGCTGCTTCTAGGTTAAATTCATTTTATTACCTGTCCTTTTTTTTGTTGCTGTTTGCAGTACACGGGCCTCTCACTGTTGTGGTCTCTCCCGTTGCGGAGCACAGACTCCGGACACGCAGGCTCAGCGGCCATGGCTCACGGGCCTAGCCACTCCATGGCATGTGGCATCATCCCAGACCGGGGCACGAACCCGTGGCCCCCGCATTGGCAGGCGGACTCTCAACCACTGCGCCACGAGGGAAGCCCTACCTGTCCATTTTTAAAGAAAGACTGACTAAGTCACTGTAATAGGTCAGGAGTCTGAGCTCAGGGTTGGTCAAAGGTACTCACAGGGAAGAAGGTGGATAAAAAGAGGTGGGTAAAATAGGAGGGTTGGCAAGTACAGCCAGGACAACCGTGTTCACCGTGCATATTAATAAAGGCCAGAATCTCCTCATTTATCTCTGGTCGGAAGTTCTGCTGGTTTCACAGGATCAAACTCAAATCATATTCAAACTAGGGGGCTTCCCTGGTGGTGCAGTGGTTGGGAATCCGCCTGCCGATGGAGGGGATGCGGGTTCATGCCCCGTTCCGGGAAGATCCCACGTGGCGCAGAGCGGCTGGGCCCGTGAGCCATGGCTGCTGAGCCTGCGCATCTGGAGCCTGTGCTCCGCAACGGGAGAGGCCACAACAGTGAGAGGCTCGCATACTGCAAAAAAAAAACCAAACAAACAAACAAAAAAACCCCACCAAACTAGGGGATTTCCCCTGAGCATAAAAGGAAGTATCCACCCCTTGCAGGAGTCGCTGGTGAGGAATAAAGAAGCAGATGTAGAGAACGGACTTGAGGACACAGAAAGGGGGAAGGGTAAGCTGGGATGAAGTGAGAGAGTGGCATAGACATGTATACACTACCAAAGGTGAAATAGATAGCTAGTGGGAAGCAGCTGCATATAGCACAGGGAGATCAGCTCAGTTCTTTGTGACCACCTAGAGGTGGGATAGGGAGGATGGGAGGGAGGCGCAAGAGGGCAGGGATATGGGGATGTATGTATACGAATAGCTGATTCACTTCGTTATACAGCAGAAGCTAACACAACATGGTAAAGCAATTATACTCCAATAAAGATGTTAACAACAACAAAAACCCCCAAAAAACTAAGTCAGTCAAGCCAACGGAGACATTGTATGTGTTTACAGTTAAAGAAATCCAGAAGAGAATTCTTTACTCTGTATGCAATGAATGGTCCATTTGAAAAGAAAAAAACTTTAAAATGTTGTTTTTCCATTTATTGTTCAGAACATCATTTTTATACCTCTGCATTTTTTACTATTCAAAGCCAAGTCACGTGAGTTACAGGGAAGCAGCTGATTGATTTAAAGTTGGGTCATGTGCTTTAAAAACCAGTGGCAGTTGATTGATTTAAATCCCGGTCACATGACATGAGGAGGGGGTGCTAAAAACTGCTTTTTCATCTCTGGCTCAGAATATCATATTTACCTTGGTTTTTCTTATGATTTAGAAAACTTGAGCTGTCTCTCCTTGGAATCATCAGGAGAAAAATACAGTATTTCAGGTTCATTTTTGAAACCAGCTTCTCACAGTTAAGGTGTATTGACTAAAAGATCTTCCTTCAAGAGATTCCAAACCTCTGTAGGACACTTCATTGTAATTGGAGAAAAAAGAAGAATGAAATCAGGCCAGCAAGCTGCAGAGGGCAAGGCAGCCCCCAGGACTAGGGAAGGAGGAGGAGGAAGGGCTGAGGGTTGCCATTAGAGCAGACAGCCTCCAGAGGGCGCTGAAGCACCGGCAGGGCCCACGTGCACTCCCACTTTGGCACTCCAGGATCACAGTTGGGTTTGGAGATGGGGTTGTTGTAACCCCAAGGAGGTGAGCAGAGAGGAGGAGTTGATTACCGGTCTCCGCTGACTCTCTGGGCCAAATGGCCTGGCTTCACAGGGGGGACAGAATTTTGCTTTCAGCAACTGATGGGGCACTTCCAGGCTGGTGGGGTTGCCCAGCGGCCCGACAGCCTAACAGGCTGTCTGCGGTGGGACCGCCCTTTGTTTCTCCAGAATCTGTACATCAGGAGGTGCATGGCTGCGGGAGCCCATTCACCGCCCTCCCCCCAAGGGGGATGGCACCTTCCCTGGCTGTACCCTATGATCACCAGGTACTTGAAATGAATGCAAGTTTTTTGACTTCAAGGAAGAGCTCACATAACCCCTTCTGCCTCATAATGTGTGGGATTTACTATAATGGAAGGACATTATAAAGAACAGGTAGAAAACTCACCTGTTGGTCTCCATGTAGGAGTTTATTTTGCATGAATCCCTCCTACATGAGTAGATAGCAGAGGTTTATTTTTGTTCCTGTGTGTGTAGTTGTGGCAGAGGATGTAGGTATGGTGATTTGAAGCCCTGAAAGAAATATTCTCAGAATTCTCAAACCTTCTCTTGATTGGAATCGAAAGAGACCTGGAAAAGGAGGAAAAGAAGAGGAGGGAGAACAAACGACTGTTTCTCAGTAAATTCACCTTCTTGGTTGATTGTTCTGTCTTCTTATTTCTTTTAACTTCTATGTATGTCTAATGGAATAATGTAGAAAGGCTGATTTTTATGCTTTAAAAGATTTTATATCACAAAGAAACTAGAAGTGGCTAACAGAACTTATTCAAATCAATGTTACATAGAGACTTTGATATTAAATTTGTATACTAAAATGGGTTAATCCAAATCTTCTCTTTCTTTTTGAGTGAATATTTGTAGCTAATAATTTATGCTAGATATACAAAATTGTGAGAATGGATACCATTTTTCATCACTTAAATGAATAGATCGTACACTTTAAATGCCAATGTTGTATCTTACATGTTTTTTAATTCCTTGATTTCCAAAACTTGTGTTTATTTAATTGATTTCTATCTAATAATCTCCTCTTTATTCTTTCTTACTTTATAGTTTATTGATCTATAGTTAATTTACATTATTATATTAGTTTCAGAGGTACAACATAGTGATTCATAAATGTTGAAGTTGTTCTCCATTTATACTTATTATTAATGAGTGGCTCTATTCCCCATGCTATACAGTACATCGCTGTAGATTATTGATTTTATACATAGTGGATTCTTCCTCAGAATTTCCTACCACTGTTTTGCTCCTCCACCCTGTCTCTCCCTGTTGGTAACCACTAGTCTGTTCTTTAATCTGTGAGTCTGTTTTGTTGTTGTTGTTGTTGTATTCAATTTTTTAGATGCCACGTGTGATAACCTACCAGGCTTGTTTTCTCTGCGGCTTATTTTACTAAGCATAATACCCTCCAAGTCCATCCATGTTCTTGGAAATGCAAAATTTCATTTTTTGCTGAAGTCATCATAGAAAATCCTTTTTATCCCGTAACTTATTGATGACCACTTAGTTTCATTCTATATCTTGGCTATGGCAAATAACAGTTATGAACATTGGTGTGCAGTTATTATTTTGAAATAGTGTTTTTGTTTTCTTCTGATATACCCGAGTGAAATTGCTGGATATTACGGTAGTTCTATTTTTAGTTTTTTGTGGAACCCCCATTCTGCTTTCCACAGTAGCTGCACTACTTCACATTCACATCAAGAGTGTACAAGAGTTTCCCTTTCTCCACATCCTCACTAACCTTTGTTATTTGTGACCTTTTTGATGACAGCCATTCTGACAAGACTGAGGTGATATATCTCATTGTTTTGATTTGCATTTTATTGCCGATTAGCTATGTTTAGCATCTTTGTGAGTTCTGGCTGTATGTTTTCCTTGGAAAAATGTCTATTTAGGTCTTCTCATTTTTTTAAAAAAAGATTTTGGGTGTTGTTCTGATATTGAGTTGTATGTGTTTCTGTAGTTTAGATATGAACCCTTGCTTGGTCATCTTTTTGGTGTTAACCTCTTATCATGTGCAAATATTGTCTCTCCTTCAGCAGGTTGTCTTTTCATTTTGTCTTTGGTTTCCTTTGCTGTGCAAAATCTTTTAAGTGTAATGAAGTCCCATTTGTTTATTTTTGCTTTTGTTTCATTTGCCTTAGTAGACTGAACCCAAAACTGTTGCTATCATTTATGTTGAAGAATGTTCTGTATTTTCCTTTAGGGGTTTTATGGTTTTACATTTAGGTCTTTATTCAGTTTTGCGTTTATTTTATATATGGTGTGCTAAAATACTCTGATTTTATTCTTTTCCATGTAGCTGACCAGTTTTCCCAGTACCACTTATTGAAGAGACAGTTTTCCCTCCATATTGCCTGCTTTGTCATAAATCAATTAAATATAAGTGTGTGGGCTTCTTTCTGGGATCTCTATTCTATTCCAGTGATCTTTGTGTCTGCTTTTGCTCCTGTCCGATTCTCTTTGATTACTGTCGCTTTGCAGTATAATCTGAAGTCAAGGTGCGTGATGCCTCCAGCTGTTTTCTTTCTCAAGATTGTTTGGCTATTTGGGGTCTTTGTGTTTCTATGCAAATTTTAAAATTACTTTTTTAAGTTCTGTGAAAATGCTTTGGTATTCTGATAGGGATTGCATTAAATCTGTAGATTGTCTTTGGTAGTATGGTTACTTTAACAGTATTAATTCTTCCAGTCCATGAACCTGCTATATTTTCCCATCTTTTTCTGTTGCCTTCAACATCTTTCACCAATGGCTGATAGATTTCTGAGTACATGTATTTTACCTGCTTAGGTGTGTTTGTTCCTAAGTATCTTATTCTTTTTGGTGTGATTGCATATGGTATTGTTTTCTTAATTTTTTTCTTTCTGACAGCTTTGAGTTTTGTTTTTTCTTCTTTTTCTAATTCCTTCAGGTGTAATGTTAGGTTGTTTATTTGATATTTTTCTTGTTTCCTAAGAATAAGCTTGTATCACTATAACTTCCCCCTGTGAACTGTGTTGGCTGTGTCCCATGGATTTTGGATCATTGTGTGTTCATTTTCATTTGTCCTGGGTATTTTTAGAATCCCTCTTTAATTTCTTCAGTGTTCCTTTCTTCCCCTTTTATTCCCTTCATCTGTGATGTGAGGACTATCTTTAATAATACGTTTGGATTTCTTTCAGTTTTGTGTGTGTGTGTGTGTGTGTGTGTGTGTGTGTGTGTGATTATTTAAGTTGCTGAGCTCTTAATTTCACATGGACACTAACAACCCTGCACTGTTACTCTGCTCCCCCACAGTTACTGAATTTGACCTTATATTTTACATCTACTTGTTTTGTGTGTCCCTTAACTTCTTATTGTGAATATAGATGATTTTATTAATGTTTTCTTTCATCGTTCCTACTAGCTGTGTACATGGTTGATTTATTGCCTTTGTTGAATATTTGCCTTATCCAATGAGGTTTTTTCCTTTAGTAAGTTTCCTTTCCTAATTTTTATGTTTCAGTCGTGGCCTTTTTCACTGAGAAAAGCCCCTTTAAGATTTCCCATAAAGCTGGTTTGGCGTTGCTGAGCTTTTTTAGTTTTGCTTCTCTGTAAAACTTTAGATCTCACCATCAAATCTGAAGGAGAGCCTTTCTGGGTAGAGTATTTTGGGTTATAGACTTTTCCCTTTCATGACTTTAAATATACCATGCCACTCCCTTCTGGCATGCAGAGGTATCCTGAGAAGTCAGCTGATAACTTTATACAAGTTCCCATGTTTGTAACTTGTTGCTTTTCCTTTGCTCCTTTTAATATTGTCTTTTTATCTTTATTTTTTTGCCATTTTAATTACAGTGAGTCTTGGTGTGGTCCTCTTTGGGTTGATCCTGTTTTGGCCTTACTGTGTTTACTGCACATGGATGTCTGTTTTCTTTCCCAGGTTATGGAAGTTTTCAGCTCTTATGTCTTCAGGTATGTTCTACGCTGCTTTCTCTTTCCCTTTTTGCTTCTGGGACCAGTATAAGGCAAATATTAGTACACTTGATGTTGTTTCACAAGTCTATTCAACTTTCCTCATTTCATTTTAATCTATTGTTTTACCGTTCATCTTCAGTGATTGCCAGTACTCTGTCCTTCAGTTTTCTGATTCATTCCTCTGTATCATTTAGTCTACAGTTTCCTTTTAGTGTAATTTCCATTTCATTTATTGTATTCCTCATCTCTGTTTTGTTTTTCTTTAATGGTCTAACTCTTTTTTAAAAAATTCTAACTTCTTGCTCTGGTCGTCCATTCTTCTCCTGAGTTCTTTGATCATCTTTATAGTTATTACCTTGAATTCTTTGTTGAGGAGATTGGCTATCTCCACTTCACTTAGATCTTCTTCTGAGTTCTTATCTTGTTCCTTCATTTGGATCGTGTTTCTGTGTCACCTCATTTTTCTTAACTTGCTGTTTTTATTGCTATGTATGTAGTAGGTTCGTTACATTTCCTGACCTTGGAGAAGTGGCCTTTTGTAGGAGAGGTCCTATGTGTCCCAGCAGCCCACAGTCCCCTGGTCACTAGAACTATATGTTCTAGGTGTACCCCCTATGTGGGCTGCTTGGGCTCTTCTGTTGTGGTGGGCTGACTACTGGGGGTGGTCTGGTAGGCTTGGCTGCCCCCAGAGTGCTTGTTTGCCAGGCTCTGCCTTGTATGGAGGCTGTCTGTGCTGCTTGGTGAGGCTAAATCTTAAGGCAGCTGGCTGCACAACTCTGGGGGACACCAAATCTAGTGCTGGTTCATTTATGGGTAGAGTTGCAGTCCAGGTGATATCAGGGCTAGTGCCCAGTCACTGGTCCTGGGGCTATGCTGGCTACTGGGAGGAAGACACAGGTCCTGAGCTCTGGCTGCAGGGCCCAGGAGCTGCAGAGTTGGTGTTGGATCACTGTTCCTGGCACAGCTGTCTGCAGGGTCTGGGGTATCCCTAATCTTGTATTGGCATTCTGATGGGCAGGGTCAGGACCCAGCTGAGTCCATGGCTGCTTCTGGCCTGCAAGTGAGTGTTCTGGTCACACACCCTGCTGGACGGTGGTATTCCTGGAGCTGGTGTGTGCCTGTTGGTGTATGAGGCTGATCCCACTGATAGAGCAGGTTTGCTGTTGGGTAGGTCCAAGCTCCATCCGTCCCTGTGCAGTAATCACCTGCTGACGGTGAGGCTGATTCCAAGGACAGAGCAGTTAATCTGGTGATCCCATGGAGCATGTTTTAGAAAGGGTGAGGGTAGAGATGGAAACACCAGTCAGAAGACAGTTATACCCATCCAGGTGAACTGAGAGTAAGCTGGAATCAATGGAAATAAGATAGCTATCGTCAAGAGTAGGTATTTTCGAATAAAAGTCAATATGATAGAAAGTGTAATCCTGAATTAACATTACATATTAAGGATAGGAGTAACTTCCTTTCAAGTTGTGTGAAAGGGTATCTTTTATTTCTTCTGGTAATGAATTGGCCTAGAAAAACAGAACTATACTGGGAAGTGTGTAAATATAAGAGTATTCCTTCTAATATTAGAAATTATAATGATATATAGAGATAAAAACTTCGAGCGCATAATCTAGAATTTGATAAGACCACAAAGGTTGGAATCTAATCAATGCCTCTGCTCTCAGGAAAGGTTACCTCCAAAATCTATAAAGATCTATAGTTGTATATTTAATTTATGAAGATCCTGAAGGTGAGACTCTTAAGAGAGGTGAAGGCAGGGTTAGGGGCTCTGGAAGGTTCAAATAGTAATTCCTAAAGTTTGGAGTTTAGACCAAAGCTTCTTATTTATTATTATCATTCTAACTTCTATTAGTTATTCCTACTAATTAGATATCTAATAGCTAATAGAGGCAATATTTTCCTTTTACCTCTCCTAGAGATTTATCCTGCAATAAAATACCGTCTATCGAAAGGCGTACATGTGAACCACTACCTTTTTTGCAGTTTATGTAAGTTACAAATATAACTTCATTATATTTGGAATTTTTATAAAGCTTAATTTTTTATAAAATTAATTTGTTACTCATTTTGAAATATGATTAAAATTACTACTAAAATTATGTAGCAAATCCTTTTTGTCTCTAGCAAAGATTAGTGTGAGAATTATTACACAGATCAGAGGAATCTTTATGGAGCAGTGGTTCTCACCCAGGGTGATTTTTGCACGCAGGTGACATTTGGTAGTGTCTGGAGATATTTTTGCTTGTCAGAACTGTATATGCTACTGGCATCTAGTGGACAGAGGCCAGAGATGCTACTAAACATCCAACAGTGTTCAGGAGAGCCTCCCACAGCAAAGAATTATCCAGCCAAAAATGCCAAGAGTGCTGCCTTTCTAGAGAAATAAAGATCACTTAACACAAGTATTTAATGAACATTTACTGTTTTCTGTCTAATGCACCACATATATAATCATGAAAGTATAAATCATAATATCTTCCACAGTGAGATTTCTTTAGTGTATGGAGGGGGTAGTGATGTTATATTTCATCATATATAAATTAGAATTATTGCCAAAGGATAAATGTTCTGAAAGAATATATATTTTTCTTCTGCTTTTGCTTGTGTCTGTTTTTGTAGAAATCTTGGTTGCAATTTACTCACAGAACTGAGCTTTGGAACATCCAGGCCCGGCATGGAATGCAGTTTTTCCACAAGTAGTAAGTGAAATAGAAGATGAATACATGTAAAAACTGTGTGTAAAAGCATCATGCAGTTATTGGTTAGCTGGGTGTAAGACCAGTATGAATTTGGAAAACATGTCTTGAGAGACATTTATTTTATTTTTTCAAACAGGGAAACTAAGGAACAAAGAGGCCAAGAGACTTGTGTAACTCATATATATGAAACGCTCTGCTTTCCATAGTACTTACCTTTGGCACAGGCAATAAAAGGCACCAAGCAAAAACACTCAAATTAGCATTGTAATGGAATCCCACTGATGCCTCTCCAATATGCGAATGGTCCATGAAGTTCCACTTTTGAATTTTACTTTGATTCCTGCTCATGTGCAAAGTTCCTAACTGCTTAAAATGTATGCAACACAGAGCTGCAAAGAACTAAGTTTAGCACCGAATTCTTCAGGGAGAAAAAGCTGTGGGAGCTTCCCCAACCATTATTAGCTCTTTTAAATGGTAAAGCAGAAAGAATTCCTGAACACCCACCACAGGGCTTGCCCAGCCAACCAGAACATTATTTTTCAAAAAGCATATATCTCTGAAGATATGACAGATATGTGGTCAATAGAAACCTTTGAGGTATGGAGAAAGACGTTGTTTGTGTTCAGCTGTAGTGTGAAAAATATATAGAAAATACATTGCTGTAGCCTAATTCAATATACTTTCTTTGCTGACTACTCTTCAATAAGAAGTGTGGGTTGTACACCCCTTCAGCTCAAAAATTCTGTGACTTCTCATGACACAAGGAAATGATAGATGGTACGTTCAATGGCCCGAAGGTGATTTCAGACTCAAGGTTAAAATGAGCTCTTCTACACCTGGCTTTGGAAAAGACTCTCTTCCCTGTCTTGTGGTTCAGAAATCCAGTTTCACACAGTTCACACATTTTGGGTTAATGAAGGTGTTGAGGCTGTGTCTGGAGCTGGATTAGCAATTCCTGCAGATGCCTATCTTTAGCGGCCTCCTTCCTTTCCCTTGTTAGTTTGCTGATGCCTACCTTTGGTAGAGAGCACCAAGGGTCAGTTGTTCTTTTGCCAGCACACCGGAGAGCAGGCTGATGAGATCCCTTCACCAGGAGGTTTTAGTAGCATCAATACAACATCTTAAACTCACCACCTTTCCTAAACATCCTATAACAGCAAGAGTTCCTTATAAGAATCAGAGTTTCACTATAGTTATGTAGGCAACACGGGAAAATACATTGTGGTAATAAATAAATCACAGTTTAAAAATTAATGAATTCATTCAAAAACATTCACTGAGTGCCATGCCCACTGTGTGTCAGCACTGTACTAAGTGCTGGGGTTACAAAGACCCATAGGGCAAGGACTTTGTCCCCAAGAAACTTTCATACTGGAAGGAGAAAGTTGGATGTTGATGGGAAAACATATATGAGAGCTATTCGAGCATCTATGCAGCAGGGTAACAAGGTGAGGGACGGGGGTGATGAAGTAGAAAATGAGTGGTAGGTTAGAAAAGATTTGTAATGGAAGAGGCACCAACTTGTTCCTTTTGAATTTGTGTTCCTCTTAAGTGACAGAAAAAGGTAGTGAAAGAATCAGAACTATCTGCTGTTGTAAATAAATTAGTACTGCTAAAACTTGTTCACAGTTACTTTCAAAAGATTGTCACAGGGCTTCCCTAGTGACGCAGTGGTTGGGAGTCCGCCTGCCGACGCAGGGGACACGGGTTCGTGCCCCTTTCTGGGAAGATCCCACATGCCCCTGAGCGGCTAGGCCCGTGAGCCGTGGCTGCTGAGCCTGTACGTCCGGAGCCTGTGCTCCGCAATGGTAGAGGCCTCAACAGTGAGAGGCCCACGTACAGAAAAAGAAAAAGAAAAAAAAAAAAGATTGTCACAGTATAGTAAGTCTTTGTTTTGGGCTAAGTCTTTCTAATAGACACAGCTAATTTGCTTCAGGAAACATTTGCCATGGTGAGATATAACCTTTATTGCATCTCTTTCCAAAGGCTCGCCACCAAGGGAACATGCCACCCTCGAGTTAAGTCATTTTATTACCTATAATGACATATTACTGGGGTGTTTATAAGTTTCCTGCATTAAGTAAGTTTGGAAAAGGGCCCCAGCTTAGGTGGATTTATCATGAATTCAATGCAGCTTAGGCTTCAGGGGTCCTCACTTGCAGAGGTCCCTTCCAAGGTCTTGAGAGGGGTCCTAGCGATTTTTGTATTCATAATTTTGCATGTTTTTATTACATAGGATTTTCCAAAGTAGATGAGCTTCAGGCCTCACAATACCTTGATTCATCACTGGGTGGCAGCTAATTATAAGTCAGTAGGTTTCTTGAATGAAGCCTCTATGTTATTGACAAACATCAGGTGAAGTAGTTAGCAGTGTGGTAGTCTATTTTATATCGGAAATCAACCTCAAAAATGAGCTAAGAGCTTATTAATAAAGTACCACTTTTTGAATGTTCGTAGTAATCATATCTCTTTCACATAAAATCAGGAATGAAATATATTATGGAAAACCAGCAGTGGTTGATAATCCTAAATGTTAAGTATACTTTTTTTCTGACTTTAAAGTGTTTGTCCTTCATTCACCTATGCAGGTCCAGACTGATGGCTTATTTTTAAAAATTGTTTTAGTCATTTCATTGATTCTAACAATACAAGCTCCATGATTTTAGAAACTGAAGGACTCCACAATGTAGAAAGGCTATATAACTTAACCAGACAGAGCACATTCACATGCTTCCTTCTCTGTGGTACATTAATATGGTATGAAGGGCTTCCCTGGTGGTGCAGTGGTTGAGAGTCCGCCTGCCGATGCGGGGGACGCAGGTTCGTGCCCCGGTCCGGAAGGATCCCTCATGCCGCGGAGAGGCCGATCCCGTGGGCCATGGCCACTGGGCCTGCGCGTCCGGAGCCTGTGCTCTGCAGCGGGAGAGGCCACAACAGTGAGAGGACCGCGTACCGCAAAAAAAAAAAAAAAAAAAAAAGTAAAAATAGTATGGTACCAAGAACATAAGCACTAAGAGAGAATAAGGGGCAAATCAAAGCCTTATCCCTATTGAATTATTTACCTCATTGTTGAGAATATCAGTAAGGGAGGTGTGGCCACACTATGAAGGCAAATTGAGCTGCGGTCACAGAGTTGCCCTAATGCTCCCCCAGTCAGCTAGCGTTGGTTTCCTTTTGATAGCTATGTACACACAAAAGTTTACACACTTCAGTGTGCTGTCATCACTTTTTGCTATGTACTAGAATCCTGGCAGCTTCTCAGATTTAGAAAAGCATTAATGCTAAAAAGAAAAATAACTTGGGTCTGCCCTTTGGGGTGATTCAGGGTGGCTGTTTTATTTGTAATAGTTCAAAATTTTGAGATTGTCACACCTAGCAACTACTATGCTTTTCTTCTCCCAACTGCCTCTTATTCTTCTCAACTGTAGCATTTTCTCCCATTCTGTATGTTTTTTCAGTTGCTTGATAGTGTACTTTGAAGGCCAAACTTTTTAATTTTTATAAAATCCAACTCATCTATTTTTCCTTTGGTTGTTTGTACTTCTGGAATCATATCTAAGAAATTATTGTCTAATGCAAGGTCATAAAGATTTACTCCTGTGTTTTCTTCTAAGAGTTTTATAGCCTTAGCTCTTACATTTGGATATTTGATCCATTGGGAGTTCATTTTCATATATGGTGTGAAGTGTAGGAGTCCAGCTTCATTATTTTGTGTGTGGATGTACAGTTGTTCCCGTATCGTTTGGAAAGACTGTTCTTTCCACATTGAATTGTTTTGGCACGCTTGTTGAAAATCAATAGACCATAAATATGAGGGTTCATTTCCATACTGTCAGTTCTGTTCCATTGATATACATGTCTGTTCTTGATATACATGTCTGTTCTGTTCCATTGATATACATGTCTGTTCTTCCATTGATATACATGTCTGTTCCAGTACCACACTGTGATTGCAGTAGCTTTGAACTGAGTATTGAAACCAGGATGTGTGAGTCCCCCACTTTGTTCTTTACCAACATTGTTTTGGTTATTCTGTTTCCTTGAATTGCCATATGAATTTTAGAATTAGCTTGGCAATTTCTGGAAAGAGGTCAGCTGTGATTTTGATAGGAATTGCAATGGAACCATAAGTCGATTTGGGAAGTAGTGACATTTTAATAAGATTATCTTCCAGTCCATGAATCCAGCATGTCTTTATATTTATTTAGATCTTCTTCAATTTCTTTCAACAGTTTTGTACTTTTCAGTGTGAATCTTGCGCTTACTTGGTTAAATTTTTCCCTAAGTATTTTATTTCTTTTGATGCTGTTACACATGGAATTGTTTTCTTATTTTCATTTTTGGATTACTCATTGCTGGTGTGTAGAAATAATATTGATCTTATATCCTACAACCTTGATGAATTCTTTTATTAATGCTAACAGTTATTTTCCTAGATTCCCAGGAATATGTCTTGTGGTCTTCCAGTTTCCCAGGAATACATTGGCACATTTCAAAGTCTCTGTGGACATCTCATTCCTCAGCTTTTCTTTTTAAACTTTTCGATTGGGCTGTTTATTGCCCCAAACTGTTATCCATTGCCTATGCAACCGCCATGTTAAAATATTTGCTTGAAAATGTTTTCCAGAAATGCAACCTGAGGAATGGCTTTTCTCACTAGACAGCTCTCAGTCAGGTCAAAGGGCAAGCCTTTCAAGTGATGTCTTCCAGGGGACCACCAGACATGTAAAACAATGACAGTTCTTTGGGAATGAGGCTTTGAAGGCCCTCCCAGTCCATGCTGCTCCTTCTGGTACCAGGGATGTGTGCTGTTTTTCAAGGCTACCACTGGCATGGAGAGCAAAGGTCAAGGACAAGTTCAAGCAACACAGATCTCATTGTTCTTACAGAAATTAATTTGTTTTCCTTGAATAAATTGCTCCCCAATGTGCAGTAATCCTGTTGGTTAAATCTCCCGAGTTCAGAAGAAGTTGATTCTGGCCATTTTTGCCAGTTTTGTTGTTGTTGTTACTGGTATTGTTGCTTCTATGGAGGGATGCATTTTCAGATGTCCTTCTTCCATCATTTTTACTGATTTTCCTGCAATGTTTTTTTTAAAATCTCTAATGTCTCAATGACCATAGGCTAATTAAATATTTGTCATGGGAGATGATTAAGAAAAAAATAAATAAAAAGATAAATACTAAATAAAAAGAGAAATTATAATTCTCATAGAGTCTTTCCCAGATGGGTAGATGAAGATTGAAAAGGTATTTCTATATTTAGTGCTCTGAAAATTAAGGTTAGATTAACAGATGTTTAACACACCCCCACTTTTTTTTTCATTCAGGTTAAACACAGGCTTTACTGTCAGAACTGAGTTCAAATTCCAGCTCTGCTTCTTACTAGCTTGATGACTTAGGACAAGTTATGTAACTTCTCTGTGCCTCAGTTTCCTCATTTGTACAATGGGGTAATATATCTATCACATAAGGTTACCGTGAGGATTGACTGTTAAATGCTGATCACAGATGGCTGGCAACCCAAAAGATATTAGTTTTGATAATTATCTTTATAATATTCTTCAAAAATACGCTAATAATTCTTGAGTAGAGTTAACCTAAAGTTAGATATTCTTTTCTTTCTTCCTGTTTCTTTTGGTCTTTTTTCCCCTATTTGTTTTAAAGAACTAAGAAAAAAAAAAAGAAGGAAAGAAATAAGAAGAAAATCTATTCCAGCATTTTGGAATAAAATTTTGTTCCCCAAAATTTATTTGTTTATTTTATTGATATATAAACAAAATGTTATTTATTTATTCAGCAAATCTTTATTAAATACCTAGTAAATATTAGGCACTGTGTCAGGCACAGGAATAATAATGTGTGGTCCCTGCTCTCAAGCTGCTGACAATCTAGGGGACTGACAAGTAAACAGGTGATTACATACACAGTAACAAAGGCTATGATAGAAGAATACACATGGTACTATGTGATGGGAGTATGGCTTTCACCAGTTCCTCTTGGATTTATCTCTCCTTCTTTGGCTCCAGAACCAAGGAATTAGCCCTATTTTTGTCTTTGTGTAGTTTAAATCATGAAATTTTAAAAAATTTGTAGAGATGAAAGAAAAACACCTTGAATTATGGAGGACACTAGAAATTGTTTTACAGAGCAAGGGCTTCCTACCAGCATAGTCACTTCTTGGGTTTTTAACCTGAAAAGTTCTTTGGCATATTTTTTCTTTGCTAGCTACTATTTTTCTATTTTTTTGTCTGTTTTTCTTCTCCACTTTATCATTTAGAGACCTGGGTAGTTCCCAATGAAAGAGTGTTTTATAGATTCTTAGAGTGATTTATGGGTAAAGACAGAAAATGATTTTTTTTTTTTTTTTTTTTTTGCGGTATACGGGCCTCTCACTACTGTGGCCTCTCCCGTTGCGAAGCACAGGAGCCGGACACGCAGGCTCAGCGGCCATGGCTCACGGGCCCAGCTGCTCCGCGGCATGTGGGATCTTCCCGAACTGGGGCACAAACCTGCGTCTCCTGCATCGGCAGGCGGACTCTCAACTACTGCACCACCAGGGAAGCCCAATGATTTTGTTTTTAACCTTCAAGTTCCATACCAAAAAAAATGAATATAAGCTTTCATGGAAGTAATTGAAAATGCAGATCATTTTAATTCCATTCCATTTTTCAGAATTCTCAATCGTAATCCTTTGACAACAGTTAAAGATTCTTATCTTTTTAAATTGCCAGCATTAAAATATTTGTAAGTATTGCAACAGTTTCATGGCTCATGAGATAATTTCTCCTCTTTTTGCTTTCGTCAAAGATTGAGTACTTTGGCTGAAAAGTCATAATTTAGATTTTAACTGGGTTATTGAAAATGAGAGTTATTGGCAAACAAAGGGTTAAGAAAGAATATATATGGGTAAGACAGGCAGCAGAGAATGAGAACAGTGTTGAAGAACACATATAGTTATGAAGATGTAGATGCATGTAGGAATATTATTTATCCCAGAAAGCAAAAAGAAATAAGGGGTACATTATTTTTTAAAAAAGAGTGATCAAAGAGGTAGATGCAATTGAAAATGAAAAGTTAGGATAATAAAAAATGATTGTGCTGTTCAGCACCATGGTCATTAATTTGATGATGCAAATTTAAATTTCTTCAATAAGAGCTTTTTGGAATTATCATCTATGGCAAGTAAGAAGCCAGAATTGAAGTAATCATATGTTAAGTATCTTCTTAAGTTTAGAATTTTTGTCTTTGGGTTTTATATCATGCATATTTGGGCTTCTCCTTCAGAGAATGGGAGCAACACAAGTGTCACAACTATTGAAAGCCTCCTCATGATGACCCTTGAATTGGAAAAACTGTAAATTGATTTTTCTTACATTTATTTTCACTCAATTGTTTGTTTTTAGTTTTCTTTTATTATTTTCTTAAGTCAGGTTTATTTATGTATACTTTTCATTTCACAAGATTCACTATGTTTAAATATACGGTGTGATGTGTTTTGACAAATGTATAGTTCTGTAGCCACCACCACATTTGAGGTCAAGAAAACTTCTGCCCTCCCAAAAGACCCCTCATGTCCCTTTGTAGTCAATCCATCCTCCTCCCACTACCAGCCCCTGGCAACCACCGATCTGATTTTTGTCCGTATAATGTTGCCTTTTCCATAATGTCTGAAATCATGTGGTATGTAGCCTTTTGTTTTTGGCTTCTTTCACTTACCAGTCTCTTTGGAGCTTCATCTGTTTTGTTGCACCTGTCAGTAGTTCATTCTTCTTTATTGCTGAGTAGTATTCTAGTTGTGTGGATACACATTTTGTGTACACATTTGTCGTGTGATGAACATTTGAGTTTTTTCTAGTTCTTTGGCTATTATGAACAAAGCCTCTGAAAACACTCACATGTGTGTGTGAACATATATTTTATGTGAGCATATGTTTTCATTTCTTTGGGGTAAAATACCTAAGGGTGGGATTGCTTCATCATATGCTAAGTGCATATTTAACTTTTTTTTTTTTTTTTTTTTGGTGGGAGGTACGCGGGCCTCTCACCACTGTGGGCTCTCCCGTTGCGGAGCACAGACTCCAGATGCGCAGGTTCAGCGGCCATGGCTCACGGGCCCAGCCGCTCCGCGGCATGTGGGATCTTCCCGGACCAGGGCACGAACCCGTGGCCCCTGCATCAGCAGGCAGACTCTCAACCCCTGTGCCACCAGGGAAGCCCCCATATTTAACTTTTTAAGAAACTGCTAAACTGTTTTCTAAAGTGCCTGTGCCATTTTGGTTTCCCACTAGCAGTCTGTGAGAGTTGCAGTTTCTCCACATCATCATGTGATCATTATATTGGTTTTTTTAAAACAATTTAGCCTTTCTAGGAGGTGTGTAGTTCCATCTCGGGCTAGGCCCGTTAGCCATGGCCGTTGAGCCTGCGTGTCCGGAGCCTGTGCTCCGCAACGGGGACAGGCCACAACATTGAGAGGCCTGCGTACCGCAAAAAAAAAAAAGAATACAGCTACTAAAGAAATTGGATGTGCAGTGTAAAGCCTTCCAACAAAGAAAGCTTCAAGTCCAGGTGGCTTTACTGATAAACTCTACCGAACATTTAAGGAATGAAATAATGTCAATTCTACACAAACCCTACCAGAAAGTTGAAGAGAAGGGAATATTTCCCAACTTATTTATAAGGCCAACTTTCACCGTATCAAGATTAGACAATGACATTACAAGAAAACTATAGACCAATATCTCTCATGAACACAGAGGCAAAAATTCTTAACAAAATTTTAGCATATCAAATCCAGTATTATATAGAAAGATGATACATCATGACCAATTGGGTTTATCTCAAGAATGAAAGGTTGGTTTAATATTTGAAAATCAATTTACCCAACTTTGTCCACTAAAAAAGAAAAATCAGGACATCTCTGGTGGGTCAGTGGTTAAGAATCCACCTCCCACTGAGGGGACATGGGTTTCAGCCCTGGTCCGGGAAGATCCCACATGCCACGGAGCAACTAAGCCCGTGCACCACTACTAATGAACCTGCGCTCTAGAGCCTGTGAGCCACAACTACTGAGCCCATGTGCCACAACTAGTGAAGCCCATTCACCTGGAGTCCGTGCCCTGCAACAAGAGAAGCCACCGCAATGAGAAGCCTGCATACTGCAGTGAAGAGTAGTCCCTGCTCGACACAACTAGAGAAAGCCTGCGTGCAACAATGAAGACCCAAAGCAGCCAAAAATAAATAAACAAATTAAGAAAAGAAAAGAAGGGAAAAATCACATAATCATTGCAATAGATGCAGGAAGAGAATGAAAGAATCTAACATCCATTCCTGATTAAAGAAAAAAACAGTCCTCAGTAGATTAGGAATGGAAGGAGACTTCCTCAACTTGATAAATGACTTCTACAAAAAACCTAACATCATATTTAATGCTGAAGGACAAAGTACTTTCTCTCCAGGATCAGGACAAAAGCAAGGATGTCTGCTCTCATTACTTCTATTTGACATTGCAGTGAAGGTTCTAGCCAGTGCAATAGGGAAACAAAAAAAAAGATATTCAGAATGGAAAGGAAGAAGTAAAACTATCTTTGCATATAACATGATTATGTAGAAAACCTGATAGAATATACAAAATTGCTACTGGAACTAATAAATGAGTTTATCAAGTTTGCAGGGTACAAAATCAACATACAAAAAGATTAATGTATCTCAACAAACAATCAGAGACCAAACTTTTAAAATAATACTTATAATAGAATCAAACATATAAAATACTTAGAATAAATCTGATAAAATATGTAAAAGACTTGCACACTGAAAACTGAAAAATATTGCTGGGGGAGATTAAGGAAGACCTAAATAAATGGAGAGATATAATGTATTCATGGATCTGAAGATTCAATATTGATAAGATATCAATTCTCCCGAAATTGATTTATAGATCAAAATCCCAGTAGGCTTTTCTATAGAAATAGACAAGCTAATTCTAAATTTTATATGGAAATAAAATTTAGAATAACTAAAACAACGTTGAGAAAGAACAAAGTTGAAGAACTAATAGTAACTGATTTCAAGGCTTATGCAGCTACACTTTCAAGACATTGTGATAGTAGTGTAAAGATAGACAAAAAGATCAAAGGAACAATAGAAAGTTCAGAAGTACAGAGATGTGGACAACTGACTTTCAGGTTCAAAGGCATTTGAGAGGAGAAACGATAGTGTTTTCAACAAATGATGCTGGAAGAATTGAATATCCAGGTACAAAATAAAAAAAAAACTTCCATCCAAACCATATACAGAAATGAACTCAAATTGGTTCAAAGATCTAAATGTAAATCTTAAAACTATAAAACTTCTAGAGCAAAACAGGTGAAAAATTTTATGACCTTGAGTTAGGCAAGATTTCTTAGATACAACACCAAAAGCATAATCCATGAAAGAAGAAAATAGATAAATTAGCTACCATCAAAATTAAGAATTTCTGCCCTGCAAAAGACACTACTGAGAGAATGAAAAGATGAGTCCCAGAATGGGAGAAAATACTTAGCAACTTACATATTGGATAAAGGACTAATTTCAAGAATATATAAAGAACTCTCAAAACTCCAGAAAAATATAGATAAAAGATTCAAAGATATACATATGGAAAATAAGCATAGGAAAAGATGTTTGACAAGATTAATCATTAGGGATGCTAGAGCAAGAAAAAATTACACACGTATTAAACTATCTAAAATTAAAAATACTGAGCATAGCAAGTGTTGGCCGCAACGTGAAGAAGATGCAACTCTCATATACTGCTGGTAGAGATGTAAAATGATCAAACCACTATGGAAAATAGGTATTTTTTAAAAACTTAAACGTACACTTACCAATGATCCAGCCATTCTACTTGCAGATATTTACCCAAGAGAAATGGAAGTATACATCCATATAAAGACTTGTACACAAATATTCATAGCAACTTTATCTGTAATAGACAAAGACTGAAACACTCACATGTCCATCAATGGTGAATAGATAAATTGGGGTACATCCATATAATGGAATACTATTCAGCAATAAACAGAAATGAATTACTGATATATACAACAATATGGATGAAGATTAAAATAATCATGCTGAGCTTAGAAGCCAGTTAGAAAAAAGTATACACTGCATGATTCCATTTACATAAAATTCTAGAAAATGCAAACAAAGCAGATCAATGGTTGCATGGCGATTGGAAAGGGCAAGGAACGATCGGAAGCAATAATTACGAAGAAACATTAAGAAGCATTCTGAGGTGATGGACATTTTGATTTTGGTGATGTCTTCATGGTGTGTATGTATGTGTGTGTGTGCACACAGATTACTGTATGTCAATTATACCTCAAAAAGCTGTTAAAAGAAATGATATTATATGAGAGAGACAATTGGGGAAATTTGAATAGCAACTCTTTATTAGGTAATATTATTGTGCAGGAATTTAATTTCTTCAATACTGTGTGTTAACAGTATTGTAGTTACATAGGGAAATAATTTTTTTTTTTTTTTTTTTGCGGTATGTGGGCCTCACACTGTTGTGGCCTCTCCCGTTGCGGAGCACAGGCTCCAGACGCGCAGGCTCAAGGGCCATGGCTCATGGACCTAGCCACTCCGCAACACGTGGGATCTTCACAGACCGGGGCACGAACCTGTGTCCCCTGCATCGGCAGGCGGACTCTCAAACACTGCGCCACCAGGGAAGCCCTAATATCTATATTCTTGAAAAGCTTTAGTAGTGCTTGCATTTCAAGGAATTTGTCCATTTCATCTTGAATTTATTGGTGTATTCTATATATTCTCTTATTATGCTTTTAATATCTATAGTATTTTTTTGTTTTCCATTTTATTTATTTCTACTTTGATCTTTATTGTGTTCTTTCTTCTCTTACTCTGTGATTAATTTGCTCTCGTTTTCCCAGATTAAGGTGGAAGTTGAGGAAGCTGAGTACAGCGTTAGCAATATCCCACATGTTGACATGTTATGTTTTCACTTTCAGTGAATTCAAAATAGTTTCTGATTTCCCTTTTGATTTCTTCTTTGACCACAAAGTTACTCAGAAGTGTGTTGTTTAGTTTCCAAATATTTGGAGCTTTTACAGATTTGTTAATTTCTAATTTATTACCATTGTGTTCAGAGACATATATTGAATGACTAAAATCCTTTAAAAATTTTTTAAAGTATTTTTCTAATTTATTTTTTTGCAGCATTGGGTCTTTGTTGCTTCGCCTGGGCTTTCTCCAGTTGTGGCGAGCAGGGCCTAGTCTTCATTGCGGTGCACCGGCTTCTCACTGGACGTCTTCTCTTGTTGCAGAGCCCAGGCTCTAGGTGCATGGACTTCAGTAGTTGTGGCACACAGGCTCTAGAGTGCATGCTCAGTAGTTGTGACGTACAGGCTTAGTTGCTCTGCGGCATGTGGGATCTTCCCGGAACAGAGATCGAACCCGTGTCCCCTGCATTGGCAGGCAGATTTTTGAACACTGGACAACCAGGGAAGTCCCTATTCCCGTATTCTTAATCTTTTGTGTAGATCCATATTCCAATCTGGTGTCATTTTCCTTCTGCCTGAAAATACTTCTTTGAACATTTCTTAAAGTGAAAGTCTACTAGTAATGAATTCTTTCAGCTTTTGTATGTCTGAGACAGTCTTTATTTTGCTTTTGTTTTGACAGATTTGGGTATAGAATTCTAGCTTGATAGAATTCAATTCACTACTTTAAAGATGTTATTTCGCTGTGTTCTCATTTACATTGTTTCTAACAAAAATTCTGCTGTCATTGTTATCTTTGTTCCTCTGTATGTAGTGTATAGTTTATTCCTCTGGCTGCTTTTAAATTTTTCTATTTATTGCTGGTTTTGAGCAATTTGATTATTTTTCGTGCCTTGGTGTAGTTTGGTCCATGTTTCTTATGCTTAAAGTTCATTGATCTTCTTGACTTTGTGGCTTTATAGTGTTTACCATTTTGGAAACATTTTGGCTATTATTTCTTCAAATTTTTGTATTTCTCCTCTCCTTCATGGACTCTAAGTACACATGTATTAGGCCACTTGAAGTTGTTGCAGAGCTCACTGATGCTCTACTAAGTTTTGTTGTTGTTTTGTTTTGTTACTCTTTTTGTTTCATTTTGGATAGATTCTATTACTATGCCTTAATGTTCAGTGACCCTTTCTTCTGCAGTGTCTAATCAGCCATTAACCTCGTTCAGTCTCTTTTTCATTTAGACATTGCTTTTAATCTCTAGAAGCTCAATTTTGGTCTCTTTTACCTTTTCCATGCCTGTACTTAACATTTTCAGTTTTTAGTCTAGGTTTTTTAACATATGAAATACAGTTATAATAACTTTACTTCAGGTATAATAACTTTTAAAATGTTCTTTTCTGCCAATTCTAACATCTGTATAGATTATGGGTTAGTTTTGATTGATTGCCTTTTCCCCTCACTATGGGTCATATTTTCCTACTTCTTTGCATGCTTGGCAATACTTCATATGATCCCTGATATTGTGAGTTTTAGTTTCTTGTGTGCTATATATATTATATTCCTGTAAAATGCTTGGGATTTGTTTTGGGTGAAATTAAGTTACTCAAAACAATTTTATTCTTTTAGGTCTAGCTTTTAAGATTCGTTGGGTAGGAGTCCAAGTAGCCTTTAGTCTGGAGCTCATAGTTTGCAACTACTGAGACAAGTCCTTTCTGAGTATCATGAGGTTTTCCAGTCTGACTTGTAAGAACAGGTACTATTCCTACAACACTGTGTGGTATCCAGTTATTCTTATTATTAATCCTTCCATGTGGTCCTTTTCCTGGCATCAAGTAATTCCTCACACAAATGTACTGACAAATACTTCGTTGAATTCTCAAGAGATCCCTCTGCATATCTCCAGAGTTCTTTGTCTGTGCACTTCTTTTGTCTCTGATGCTCTGCTTTTTGAACTCTAGTTACCTTGGTTTTCCCAGACTGTCAGCTCCATTGCCTCAGTCATGGAGTCCACCAGTCTCTGCCTGGACTTCTCTTCCCTGTACCATGACCTGGAAACTCTCTCAGAGAAGTAAATTAGGGCAATTATAGGCATCACTTCATTTATTTCCCATCTCATGGAGATTACTGAACTTTATTGCCCGAGGTCCAGTTTCTTGAAAACTGTTTTTTCCTATGTTCTGTCTTATTTTTTCATTGTTTCAGGTGGGAGGTTAAATTGGTCCTTGTTACTTCATCTTGGCCAGAATCCAATAACATTCTTTAAGTGTGTTTTGCTTTGATACAGTGTCCAAATAAGATTAGGCATTGCATGTCTTGTCTTTGTTTCCTTTAATCTACAGTATTTTCCCTGCTATTTTTTTTTCTTGGTCTTATATGACATTGGGAGTTTTGAAGAGTCTAAGCCAGTTGTCTTGTAAATTGCCCCAGAATCTGGTTTTGTCTGTTTCCTCATTAGATTCAAAGTAAATTTTTGGGGGAAGAATACTATATAGGTGATGTATTCTTCATACTTCAGCACTTCAGGTGGCCCAGTGCTAAGTCTGATCACTTGATTAAGGTGGTATCTTCCATATATCTCCATTGTAAAGTTATTTTCCCCTTGGTAATTGAAAAATAATACGTGGGGTGATAGTATGGGATCAGTGAAGATCCTACTTTCAAACAACTCTTCACCCAACTGTGCATCAATGATAATCCTTGTCTGAATCGATTATTACATTGTTAGATGCAAAATGACACTTTCCTAATTCTATCATTCCTTTTGCATTTATTAGCTGACATTATTCTATAAAGAAGAGTTCCCCAATTTTCATTTGAGTATCATTATGAACTCATGTGCTTTTTTAAAAAATTAACTATGTTATACCTTATTATAATGATAATGTTATTCTTTGGAATGTTCCTTTTGTCCAGATTTGGCCAAAGTGACCTCTGTTATTGTTTAACCACAAGATGCTTTTTTATTACTAGAATAATTTCTAATATATTACTACTCACAAATAGGAACTGAGAAAGGGGTTCCAGAAGGTGCGGCCTTATTCAGACTCTTCTTAGAAGTCTGCCTTCTTCCTGTGTACTCTCAACCCAAAGTGAGGCTTTCGGGTTGAAAGGAGATACTTCGGATTTATACTACAGATCAGTGTCACCCAATTCTAATCCCTATTCCCTTTTTTCTAGGCATACGATATCTACTGCCATTCTAATCCTTCTGTTGGGCACCTCTCTCCTCCTCTATATTTATTTACAACAGTCAAGAGCAGCAGTTGTCCAACCAGTCCCTATTCAGTTCTCCAGTCCATATGCCCCAAGAACTCCTTTTTGCACTGGTCTGTGGTGGCCTTGGCCTACCTCTTCTACCTACTCAAGTATCTCTTTTACCACGAATTTAATTACCTGTGTTTCCATTTATAGGATCTTACCTAGCCGTATGGCCTGCTGCCTCTGCCAATTTAAAAATATTATTGAGGTTGTCTGTAAGACGTTCAACCTACTTTGTGACAGTGAATGCCTGTCAGACGTCACACGTTGTGGTGAGTCTCAGTTGCGGGAAAATCAATTTTTAATTTTTAATTTTTTTTAATTTTTAATTTAATATTTTAATTTTTAATCAATGATGATAAATTTTAAAATTCATGATGTAATTGTATTATTTTAATTCATACATTCAGAGTTCCAGCTCCCTAAGTTTCTAAGAACTACCCCTTGCTAAACATCAGATTCTTGGTTACATTATTAAGCTAATAGCAGCTCAGTTACATTGTTAGCTTAATAATGTAACTGATCCGCATACATAAAGGAACATGAGAAAGGAATGGATGGGGGAAGGGAATTAACATTACTGGCCTCATATCCTATGCTGTGCTCTCTGCAAATGAGAACTTACTGATATAGTGCCTCACAGTTTGTAAACTGATTTTATATACATTAGGTCTGAAGTACCCTTAGTCTTATAGGACAAGTGTAAATATATTTTTGTTTATTTTGTTTGTTTCCGCAATTTTATAAAGAGTACAAGTGATGCTGTTTTATGTCCTATCTGGAGCCTGAGAGTTTCTGGTTCCATAACCAGAAGCTGCTACCTAGCCCTCCTAATGGAATGGAGAGCTAGTTTATTCTTAGACTGTCCAGCTCTGAGCTTGCTCTGAATCTCAAGCTTTTCTATCTACAAAACACTCAGGGCCTTTCAACTATTTTTCTATATATTAGATTTATTGGCACTAAGTATTTAAAAAGCGCGGGTGCACGTGCGCAAGCGTAGTCCGCTTGCGCCCCGAGCAGCGCACGTGCGGTGACGGTGGGATGCTGCAGTTGGTACTTTTTGCGGTTCCCATCGCGGGTGACAAAACCTTGCTGGTGTGGGAGCTGAGCTCTGGACCTACGGCGGAGGCCTTGCAAGTGAGACGAGTTGGAGCGGAGGGCTGGGTGGAGGAAGCCGCCCCGCGCCCCAGTAACTGGGCGCCCCGGGGTACTGCTTCAGCACCTCATCTGCCTGTGGTCTCCGCTGAGAGGAATCTTAGTTCTAGAGACGACCTGAGCAGTCAACTCACCCCCATAGATTTTTGAGAGATAGTTCCCAACAGACGGCATTGCCTCCTAATATTTCTCGAAACTTAGGATTTCAGAGGGAAACTTGTTCATGAAATGAGAAGTATTTGGAGTAGCAGGCTCACCACAGTTGCCTGTGGCGAAAGGCTGGGGGAATATAAGGGAATGGGCGGTTTGGTTTCCTTGGCCTGAAATTTCCTGCACTTACTTAGCGTAGGACCACCCTAAAGCATTCTCTGTTCACAGTCTTCTCACAGTTTTGCGTTCTGTATTCGGTCCCAGTCTTCCCAAATGCAGCAGTGGGTGGTCCTGGGTTCTATGCCATCATCAAGTTTTATTCAGCAAGGGATGCCCACAGAGCCCAAAAGGCGTGAGACCAGAAGCAGCTTTTTCACACATCTCCAGTGAAGGTGGGTCCAAATGTGGAATTCCTCGCTCTACTGGGGTGAAGTACTGAATTTAAAACTAATAGGCCATCGGGAATTCCCTAGCCGTCCAGTGGTTAGGACTCTGCACTTTCACTGCTGAGGGCCCGGGTTCAATCCCTGGTCTGGAAACTAAGATCCCAGGGGGAAAAAACAAAACAAAACCGGCCAGCGTTTGTACAGCACTGTGGTGTACAGAATGCTCTCAGATGCACTGCTCCACTGATCCCCCAGTTCCCCAGTTGTTTCTTTCTTTTGTTTTAGGTGAAGAAACTCGAACTCAGGATGGTTAAGTGACTTACTTAAGGTTCATGACAGTAAATGTGGAAACTAGAGGCCAAACCATAACTTAACTGATGTTAAACCCCACGTCATTTTATGCTGCCCCTTAATTTAAGAAATCTTCACAAGAATTTTCCTTATATATACATTTATGTGGATTTTAAGTGTGTGAGGGTGACAAATTTTTAATAATTAATTAATTATTTCTGGCTGCGTTGGGTCTTGTTGCTGCGCGCCGGCTTTCTCTATTTGCGGCGCGCGGAGTTTGCTCTTCGTTGCGGTGCGTGGGCTTCTTATCGCAACGGCTTCTCCTGTTGCGGAGCATGGGTTCTAGGCACGCGGGCTTCAGTAGTTGTGCCTCACGGGCTCTAGAGCACAGGCTCAGTAGTTGTGGCACACGGGCTTAGTTGCTCTACGGCATGTGGCATCTTCCCGGACAAGGATCAAACCCGTGTCACCTGCATTGGCACCCAGACTCTTAACCAGTGTGCCAACAGGGAAGTCCCGAGCTTGATAAACTTTTGTCAGATGTAAGATAAAGGAGGCTTCTTCATTATCATCCCTCTCAAACTGCCTATTAAGAACTCACTTCAGATTCCAGAAAATGGTTAAATATTCTTTAATGCATTGTAGAAACCTTATTACATATCAACATGCCATCCAATTTTACTTCCCCAGAATTAACATTTCATTATGTTAAGGACCTTTTCAATTCCTCTGAATACGTGAGTGAGGCTTAGGTTTCCCAGACCTTTCCCTTTATAATTGTGTGTCTTCTCTGATTGGCTTCTTGCTCTGGCTACTTCCTACTGACCTTGCTGCCTCTTCTCACCCATATTTCTTTACTCACTGATTTCACCTTTATTGAATCTGAGAACTCTCCTCAGATGGGACTCCATGTACACTGCCTCCCACTTCTGTACCCTGTTTAACACCCTCTTCAATCCTGGCTGTACTCCCTGAGATTGAAATGATTTTGTGTCAGACATTCTTTAATTTGCGGACCCTGCGACCATTTCACATACCACCCAGATATTACAGATGGTCCTGGAAAGATTATGAAACAGTTACTTGGTATCAGTTGTGAGTAATGAGTTCTTTTCTTATATTGGACATTAAGACCATTCCATAAGCGTAGGTTGTGAGATTTTCACAGCATAAAGCCCGTCACTGATAGAGTAATGAAGAAAATGTTCTCCAAGTCACTATATAGTTGAGAGGAACGGGCGTTCGTATTAGATTTCTATATTTAATGCAGAGCTTTAGTTTACTACCCACAGCCCCGAAATTTTTCCCTACTTTACTTATCCGTTCTTTTTCAATTTTATTTATTTATTTATTTGCTTGCTTGCACCGGGTCTCAGTTGCAGCAGGTGGGCTCCTTAGTTGCGGCTCAAGGGCTCGCCGGTTGTGGCATGTGAGCTCCCCAGTTGCAGCAGGCAGGCTCCTTTAGTTTTGGCTTGAAGGCTCCTTAAATGTGGTGTGCGAACTCTTAGTTGCAACATGCATGTGAGACCTAGTTCCCTGACTGGGGATCGAACCTGGGCCCCCTGCATTGGGATAACGGAATGTTAACCACTACACCAGCACGGAAGTTCCAATTATGTGGTCTTTTATTCATTGGCAGGTATCTTCCTATCTTTTATCCCCTGTGTTTTTTATAAATACAGAAAAGAGAATAACATCTTAAAATAAAATGAAGGAAAGGCGTAATGTATCTGAATTTTTCTCAGTAGCATGAAGGGAAATGTTTGCCAGCAACTACTGTGGCAAGGTTATCCCAGATGTCAACTGTCTCTACTACCCAGGGGCTCAGAGCCCTTCTGAAGCTTCCTAATTGTCCAGGGCAGCTCCATTATGACTCACCGTACAGGACCTAGCCAGCCATGCGACACTCAACATTTAAAAATTAATCTTCATTTCTCCTTCCCAGCATGCAGCTTCAGTTGGAGAAAGTAATTTCATTTTCTTATGTACTCATTCATTCACTCAGTCAGCAGACCATCACTCCTCTATTATATGCCAAGATTTATTCCTCTTTCTGGTAAGAAGGAAAGAATAATATATGGTTCCTTCAAGCACTTAAGGAGCTCATAAACTAGTGACAGAGGAGGATACACAAACAAATCAATGAAGAATTAACAATGCTTTGATTTTGTTTGTATTATTTGAATTTTTATGACTAAATTTATAAACTACACCCTGTTCAAAATGGAAATAGACGTTTAAGAAAGAAGTAGTGATGTAAAAAATCCACAGTAATATGTAAGTTCTTTAGAGAGTTAAGACTGGAAATATTTGTACTCTCAAAGAAGCATGTTAATGCAGATGAATCTCTAATTCTTTTGGTTGCTTTATTTACTTTTATAGAGTTATACATATTCCCTGTTCTAACAGGGGTTAATAACTTGAGGAGGGGTTGCTACAGATTAAGGTCCTAATTCAGTGGCAGGTCCATCTTGTCTCCTCGTCAGGTCATATTCTCAAGCAGGAGCTACAGGATGAAACGACTAAAACAGTCCATTCCTTTCCTTACCCTCAACCCCATAATAAGCTTCTGCTGGGCCTCCTTGGATGCTTTCATCATCACTTTCACCACCGGAGGTCAGAGAACCTTCTGGATAATCAGGGGCCCTGGAAATGATGCAGAAAAGTACTGACTTAAAAATAATAACATGTATTTAGGGCTCACTGTGAACTCATTGCTTAAAATGTCCTCCTTAATCTTCACAAACACTCTATGAAATTGGTATTGATAAGTCTCAGGTATATCCAAAATAAGTCTCTATGTAGGGTTGTGATATTTTTAGGTCTTTTATGTCTTTAGGTTTGTCTTGGCACCAGAGAGAAGGCGGTTCATCATAATACGCTTGCCCTAAACATCTCCAGATGCCAAGAATTGGCAAATTAATACTTTGGTTTCCATGGATGGTCAAAAAGGATCATCAAGGTAAACTCTGTAGACTTTCTTTGACTAACCAGACTCCTTCCAACATTGAACTCCTAGACTTTAGAGAGAAGAATAGAACAGGGCTTTGGGGAGGAGATGTGAGAGGCTTCCACATGGAAGTATCTGAGCATTGGCCTGCCACCTAGAATTAGTGATAATTTCAATGACTTGGATGGTGGTGTCCATAATTTTCTCTAGTATTTGTTTGGTATATAATAAAAAATAGTTGTCTGTATCTAGTCATTCATTTGCAAGTTCCACTTGATTTTGAAGCTATAGCATACCTAAACTATTACCTGGGATTGCTGGAGTTTAGTTTTTATTTCTACCAACAGAATATGTTGAAGTCTAGCCTTTAATTCAAAATCCTAACAGCTTCAGGATCTTTCTGACCTTGAAGAAAGGGAAAATGAAGATATTGTGACACCACTTCAGAAGCAAAGCCTGAAGCTCTTTTGTGCTTTAGAGGTGGTGTTGACCTCCCACGAGTGCAGGAGTCCTGGAGTTGGCATGGCTGAGGAACCTTTGGATAAGTTGGAGGAAGGTCTGTTTTCCAGTATGTGTGTGTGTGGGGAGGTGAGGCAGTGGGATTTCTCTTTTTTCCTTTCTTTCTGAAACTCCACTTTTCAGATACATCATCACCTTTTCTAAGCAACTAAAGCCCTGGGCAGAATTTTTCTGCCCGACAATATAGGTTTTTATCTTAGGCAATACCTGACAGCACCTTAAACTTAGAATTTTAGAACTGACTGCCTGCCAAGAAGCTTAGGAGGAGGGAAAATTAGTTATTATTAGTATTTTTTTGGTTAATAATTTGTTTTGCGCTAAAATAATCCTTCAAATACACGTGTCTTCTGGCCTTCAGTTATCCCAACAAAATCATTGTCTGAAGATTGAAATAAACTCGTGTAAATGTTCAGTCCTTTGCCTCCTATAGAAGGGCCTGAGCATAAAGAGTAAATGTAGATCCCTAGAAAGGGGATTCCGATTGGTACTGAGTTTATTCCTAGAATCCATGGCACTTGGGCTTAGGGTTTTAAGTCAGGGTTTTAAGGCAGGGCTGTTAGCGAATGGGGTTGAGGAGGCTCCACCATCCACCTGAGTGGGTGATGGTTGAGGACAGGCCAGATCATCTGCTCTACAACCAAATCTACCTCACTGTATGAATCCAGCCCTTTACGCACACGAGAGCAGTGTCTGTAGCAGTGTAGCCTCAGCTTGTCCATTTGAAATCTGTGAGTAATATGAGATTTGTGGCACGTTCTTGGTTTGCATTTGCCATGGAGTATTTTAGGAACTTCCAGAATAGATCTGAGCAGTAAAAATGTGCCATGCCAGGGTATACCTGCAACAGAGACATTCACCCGTACCCCAGTGTTGTTCCTGCCCTTAATCACTAAGGTAATGTTCTAAGAATCACAGATGCATTTTTAGTTTTAAACATATAACCTAGAAATCAGTTATTCATATAGGCATTTTAAATTCATCTGTTTTGGCTGGATTTAGGGTCATTATCATTCCTTATGTAAAGGAAGGTAACCCAGAAGCTTGCTATTCAGAAAGCTATGACAGATGCATCCAGAAACTGCTGATTGTGGTTTTAGGTAAGACCTTTTTGATTGTCGTTGAAGAGCTTCACTTTCAGTGAGCAAATAAACTTATTTGAAAAGTTAATTGGATGAAAATAATGGTTATCTAAAACATTACATATTCTTTCATTCACCAGATGCTTTCACAGCAACAGTTTTAAATTTGTTCTTTGTGGCATTTAAGAGAAGAACGACAGCAAATATTATTGTCCCCAGTGTTTAGATGTAGAATCACTTGCCTCAGTTCATACAGAAAGTGTTTGATCCATTTCTTCCTCAATTGCTTGCTTATCATACAGAATAGTGTAACGATTTATAAGCCTTGGACACCTGTGTTTGAGTCCTAACATTGTCTCTTAGATTTTGTTGTTGTTGTTGTTGCAATTTTAGGTTTTTCCAGCCAGAGACATTGGAAGGTATTTAATATCTCTAAGCTGCAATTTCTTTATCTGCATATCGGGTTAGTAATTCAGTTTACCACCAAATGGGGAATATTGTAAGAGTAAATGAGATGATGAATGTAAAAAGCTTAGAACTATGCCTGAAACATAGTAAGCAGACAAAATATATTGACTATTATTATTATCGTTATTTTCTTGTTGAAAAGTTTATTAGATTATGTTTTTGGAATCAGTTTAATTTCAGTCTTCATTTCTGATATATTGGGTGAATATGATTCTTATATAATAATCGGCTACGTTTTTGTGAGCCTTGAAACTGGTCATGCTATTGAATAGCATTGATTCTGTTCCCTATCAAGTTATACAGCAGTGAGAATGTCACAGCCTGGCCCAAAGGACACATTATGATTAGTAGATTCCTGGAACAGAATTGCTCCCCTGCTTCACAGCCCTGCAGGCTTAGAGACTGAGAAATCTAGCTAAGTTGTCCGAGACCTTATTTGCTTGTAAGAGTTGACCCTGGATTGGTCTTGGCCTTCCAGCCTGGGTAGTCCTTCCAGTGAAGTTTGACTTCCCTGGTTATCAGACAGAATCTCCATCAGCTGTCAACTCTGGGTAACAACTTTTAAGAACCAAACTAAATGACTGGGTTGTTTGTGCCTAATATGCCAAGGTACTCCTTATATGTACCCAAAACTCCTTGGACCAAAAAGCCTGGTTCTCTAGCTTGCCATGAGGAAAGCTGTATTGTCCAAACGGTACATGGGCTAGTTTCTACCAGTAGAGTGTTCAAATGCTCTCTCTCTCTGCTCCAAAGCTTTGTTCATTGTATCTGGTATAAGTTTGGTCCCAAGGAGTAGGCACTTGCCTTGCTTCTAATGGGAAGCTTCTAATGGGTATCTATCCCAGGTTTAAACTCATTTTGATCCCCACCTAATGCCTTCCTATTTAATTGTATTGTGATTGAATATTTTTGTTTCCACAGCTTTTAATTTCTATGTCCTTATTCCTTAGGTCATATTTCCAAGATCATAAAGTTTTTCAACCAAAGTTGATACTTCTTATATATGTTTTCACAAATAATTATGATAAAAACTGAAGTGTCAGATGAGGGAACTTCTAGGAAAATGCTCTTATTTTCTGCTTTTAGAAATCAAAAGAATGTCTAATTATTGGGTGCTACCATTGTATACAGGAAGTTTTAGAACAAGAAAACTGCTGAATTGATCCTTGTTAACTTTATTTCAGAAAGTGGTAAAACAGGTGTTGCATATAGACCCTGTGAAGAGGTCACAGATGCTGGAACCGAAGAGGAACTACAGGCTTTATTTCAAGTCTGTGGAGATAAAAGCTCAAGGGGTACACAGCCAGTGGAGCCATAATTCAAAACACCCAGCAGGATTTGGAAGACTTCAGCATATCTATTCAGTTCTGTCTTCCTTAGGAAAAGGTGAAACTCTGAAACTGCTTTTGAGGCAGGGAATTTCTAGGACTTTTCCAAGTCCAGCGCCTTGGCTCTGGCCCCTTACTTGAAGTTTGGAGAGCAGGATTGAGGGCCACCAGTGTATGTCTATGGTTGTGGACACAGGAGAAGACACAGGACTTTTAGAAATCCCCTCAAATAGATTTGCAGGGATTTGGAAACAAAGTAACTATGGTCTTAAGTGTGATTATGCTACACTATTTAAAAACTATTCATGCCTTTCAAGTAAGGTATATTACCCAGATCTCAGCATCTCATATATATCTTGTGTTAAATATTTTGCCAAAGAACCTTTCTGTAAACCAGTTATATGGATGCCTCGAATTAGGGCTTAAGTGATTTCAATGTAATTTCTGAAAGAAAACATTAATGTACTGCATATAGGATTTTTATTTAAAAGGAGCAAAATATGTGTTTCATGTCATTGAGAGCTAATTTTTGGCTAGATTTCTGATTACTTAACTCACCCCAATGTTGCAAAGTTTGTTTGGAAGGGAAGAAAGTAGAGAAAGAAAAGGTGGTTATGTTTTGAAAAATGGAAAAATTTTGAAAGTTTTTTCCTGTACAAAATAATTATTTTAATTCAATTTAAATCAGTCAAGGAAACTTGAAACGTATCCATGTTTGGGCTTTAAGAAGTCTAGTTTCCTATGAAATGTGAGAAGAAAGGGTTCTGTATTGATACTAAAGATTTTGGAAACCTGATTATAACAACAGATCCACTCCTAAATGAGGCCAATCTTGGAATCAGTTCCATTTAGAAACCGTTATGTGCTAGGCACTGGAAATAAGGTGAAGCTCCTTCTCTCTTGGAGTTTAGGTGTTAAAGGTGTACCAGACAATTAAAAAGGAGTAAAATTAAATAGATTATGAAAAGGAATGTGAAGAAATTAAACTGTGTGCTAGTTCCAGTATTTCAAGAAAATTACTTAACATGCTGACTTTAACATTCTAAGTGTCTTCTCCATGTGTGCACACAGGGTAGACCTCTGAAAAGTGACACTGTAGTTTTTTCTAGATTAATGGCTCTGTTGAGACAAGGTGGGATGGGGGAAGTTTTCCCATGCTAATGTAAAGGGTCATTCACGTGGTTTTAGACTCTGTTTCCCAGAATGAATTGCTCACCTGCACCAAATCCCTTCTATAGAAGTTCTGGAGTCATCTCTGATTCAGTGGTGACCCCCTAAAAACAGAGTGGTGTTTGAATAATGAGACGTGAATCCTGAGAGTTTGGAGGAAATGGCAACATTTTCGAATAATTATAAGGTGTGTTCCCCTCCCGCCACCCTTACTGGTGCTCATTTTGCAGGTCAGCTACTTTTCTTGTCAGCCGTGTGGCCAAAGGGAGCAAGAATGTCTCTCAGACTTCAGCTTTGAGGAGGAAGAGTTCAGATTGCCAGAACTGGACTAGCACTTTTGAATTTCCCAGAATGCCAGGTCCTGTGGTTTCCTTGGGAAGGTCTGAATCCTTCCCACCGCCTCCTGCACCCCTGGGATGCTGGAGTTTGGGGCCACTCGGTTCTGCAGCCCAGTCCCGCCTCATTGTTTGGGGCCAGGGAGAGCAGGGCGGGGCTGGGAACAGGGCCCGGCAGGAGGTAATTGTCACCTTTGCAAGGGGAAGGATGGCTTGCGCCCTGGGGAATCTGGGAAAAAGTCCCACTGTGGTGGCGCGGATTGGATCTACGCGCAAGGCTAATAACGGTGGCGTCACTAAAGACGTCATAACGGGTGGAACGTTAGGCGGGGGCGGGGCGCGCGGTTGCTAACGTGAGCTGTCGCATCAGCTCTCGCATAGCGGTTCAGCTCGGAAGCAGGATGTGGCTCCGGCTCCTCAGTAGCCTGGGTCACTGCCCCTGGAGCCGCCGCATGTTATGTCCCGGCTGCGCCTTTGGTTGCCACGGCTCTTCCTCACGTGGGAACAACTGTGGCTTCTAGTGCAAGCAGTTCAGCCTCCGGAGTGGGCCCTGGGCCCCGTGCAGGTGACCCCCAACCCCGCGCGGCTGACAGAAGCTTGGTCTTCACAAGCCTCAGAACCCCTCCCAAATTGTCCCATGCTCTTACACCCCTGGCAGAAGCCGTGGGCTTTAACTACTTAACGTCCTTGTCTCCAGTGCAGATGTTGGCCCCGCCTCATCAGGAGTTGACTGAGACTGAGGTTCCATACCCGGACACGGATTCGGTTGGAGAGCTGCCTACAGGGCCAGATCAGTTTGCTGTTCCACATCAGGATCTGAATAACAAGCAAACCCAACATCAAAAGCTCCCAGAGGCGGTTCCAGTGCTCGACTGGGATCAGAATCAGTCCTTGGTTCTCCTTTCTCGACACAAAAGTAAGGCTAAACACATAGCTCTAGATGAGGCTGAAGGTCACCAATCATTTGAAATACTTGTTCCACCTCTAGGTAGTAAGAGCTCAAAACCAATGTGAAGTTTATTGGTTCACCCCAAACCTGAAGAAAGATGTAGTTCAGCATCAACAGCTTGCCAAAGTTGTTGGAACTACAGGCCAATTTCAAAAAAAACACTCAGGGTCTAGAACAACAGTTGCAGGGTGACTATTTAGATCCCAGTATGGATGCCATTTACCCTGAGGAGAGCCTACCTAGGGATTTTTTGGGAGCCCAGATAAAACTATGGAGCCCCCAGAGGAAGCTGAAATTTCTCCATCCCAGCAGGAGGCCAAAATCCTCATCCAGAGCTCACTGAGGAGGCTGAATCTTTACCCCAGCACAGCCTCCTGCTCAGCATCCACAAACCCCTGAGGAGGTTGAATCTTTTCCAATCTTTCAATCTTTTGAAGTTCTGCTGCTTTTCCTGTACTTTAAAGGAGACTCCAGTCTACCTCTTGAAACCTGTTCCCTGCAATTCTGCGTTGGTTTCAAATCCTCTTCTTTGCCTTACCTCAATATATTTTTCGACAATAGTTGTCCTTTATAACTCTGCAGGTTTGTGAATTGCAGTGCCCCTGAGCTCCATTTTTCAACTCGCTTTTTTGTGAGCTGGCCTGAAAACCTCAGGATTGCTTCAGGCCCTATTCTGGTTCTGGGGCGGCAGGCTGAGCCTTTGGTTAATTATTCCTCCTGATGGCAAATTAGAGTGACATGTGCGTGACCAAACACCTACAGCTATTCTCTCATTGGTTCCCCCTCATCCCGTTCATCCTATGCACTAATTGCAGACTGCGAAACAGGAGGTTAAAGGCGCTGACTCTCCAGATGGGGAGATTGTTAGCAAAGCGGCTGGAATGGCGAACCCCCGAGCACAAGGAGAGGAAAAATGAGGCGCGTTTTAGAAACTGTTCCTGATCACACGGTGTACCATCCTCTGGGTTTCCCAGCATGTGTTAGCTGTAGGAAGATTCCCTTAAACTTGGAGAGCTGGGACCCATGGAATGGGGAGCACGCCGTATTGCTTTAAAGGGTCTGCATTAGCTCAACCAACCTCACCAATCCTCTCAGCCCAAAGTGTCCATCCTTATGTCTCATCCAGCTGTGGGTGTAGATATGGTCAATCCAGGGTGAATCACAGCCCTTGAACGAATTTTATAAGAATTTCTCTCGCTTTTGCTGTCTTTTTGTTTCTTTTTTTTTGAAATTTATTTTTATTATGGCGTTTACCTGATTTTCAAGCTGTGTTTATGCCACTCTACACACACTTGATTCCCTGAAGGAGACATATGACTAAATAGGTTTTAAGATTCTTACTAGTCACATATATTCCTCTGCGGTGCATAGGAGATGTTGAGTCCAGTTCACTGAGCAGAGTATAGGTCTTGTCTATTACATATTTGGTTTATGGAACGGTATATGTGCTAACTTCAAACTCTGGTTTTATGCATCACCCCACCTCACCTTTCCCATTAAGCAGGCATAAGTGCGTTTTCTAAATCTGTGACTCTGTTCCGTTTTGTAATTCAGCTCATGTGTAGCCATGTTTACATTCCCTCTATAAGTGATATCTTATGGTAAGTTTCTTTTTCTGTGTGACTTCTTTCACTTAGAATCATCGTACCTAAATCTACTCATTATGCTGCTGCTGGCCTTATGACATTGATTTCATGGCTGAGTGATATTCCATTCTACATAAGTACCTCAACTTCTTTATCCATTTTTCTCTTTCCTGGGATATTTAAGGTGTACCGAAGTCGAGGATTTTGTAAACAGAGGAGCCCTAAACTAGGGGTGGCTGTGTCTTGTTGATTTTTAGTTTTCCCAAGATATATGTCCATGAGTGGAAGTGCTCTATGCTCTGTAGCTCTGTTTTTTTTATGTTTCAGGAAACAGCGTACACTTCTCCACAGTGGCTGTTGGCAATTTAAATCCCGCCCAGCAGGTTAACAAGGCTCCCTGTTCTCCATGGCCTGTCCTGCCTCTCTGGTTTTTAAACTATTTTCGGATGGCCCTTTGGACTGGTGGGAGAGACACTTCTTTGTTGTGCGGATTTGCATTGCCCGCTTGACTGGTTGGCCGAAAAGGGCGTATGCGTTTCTTCCTGAATATATTCAGGAAGAAACGCATACGCCCTTTTTGGCAAACTGCATCATTGTCGAAGGTCTGCCGCTTTTCATGTGCTTTAAAGGCGACTCCCATCTACCTCCTGAAAACTGTTTCCTGCAATTCTTCCTTCCTTTCAAATCCTCTTCGTTGCCTTACCTCAAGATATTTTTGGACTATAGTTATCACTTATAACCCTGCTGGTTTGTGAATTGCAGTGTCCCTGAGCTCCTTTCTTCAACTCGCTTTCTTGTTAGCTGTCCGCAAAACCGCAGGATTGCTTCAGGCCCTATTCTGGTTCCGGGGTGGCAGGCTGAGCCGTTGGTTAATTCTTCCTCCTGATGGGAAATTAGAGTAACATGTTCCCGTGCAAACACCTACAGCTATTCTCTCATTGGTTTCCCCTCATCCCGTTCACCCTCCGCACTAATTGCAGACGGTGTGAAACAGGAGGTTAAAGGTGCTGACTCTCCAAATGGGGAGATTGTTAGTAAAGCGGCTGGAATGGCGAACCCGAGCAGCAGGAGAGGAAAAATGAGGTGCGTCTTAGAAACCTTTCCCAGTCACACGGTGTACCATCCCTCTGGGTTTCCCATGCATGTTTTAACTGTAGGAAGATTCCCTTAAACCTGGACAGTTGGGACCCATGGAATGGGTAGCACTCAGCGTTGCTTTAAAAGGTCTGCATTTGATCAGCCAGCCTCAGCAATCCTCTCAGCCCAAAGTGTCCAGCCTTATGTCTCATCCAGATGTGGGTGTAGATAAGGTCAATTCAGCGTGCATCACAGTCTCTGAACGAATTTTGTCGGAAGTTCTCTCTCTTTCACTCTCTTTGTGTTTTTTTGTTTTTTGAAATTTATATTTATAATGGGGTTTAGCTGATTTACACTGCTGTGTTTATGCCTCTCTACACACACTTGATTCCCTTACGGAGACATACCAATACATAGGTTTTAAGATTCTTACTAGTCACATATATTCCTCTGTGGTGCATAGGGGGTGTTGAGTCCAGTTCACTGAGCAAAGAGTAGGTCTTGTCTATTACATATTTGGTTTATGGATCGGTATCTGTGCTAACTTCAAACTCTGGTTGTATGCATTCCCCCACCTCACCTTTCCCCGTAAGCAGGCATAAGTGTGTTTTCTAAATGTGTGACTCTGTTCTGTTTTGTAATTCAGTTCATGTGTAGCCATGTTTACATTCCCTCTCTAAGTGATATCTTATGATAAGTTTCTTTTTCTGTGTGACTTCTTTCACTTAGAATCATCGTACCTAAATCCACTCATTATTCTGCTACTTGCCTTATGACATTGATTTCATGGCTGAGTGATATTCCGTTGTACATAAGTACCACAAATTCTTTAACCATTTTTCTCTTTCCTGGGACATTTAAGGTGTACCGAAGTCGAGGTTCTTGTAAACAGAGCAGCCCTATACTTTGGGGTGGCTCTGTCTTGTTGATTTTTAGGTTTCCCACGATATACGCCCATGAGTGGAAGTACCCTATGCTCTGTAGCTCTGTCTTTTAGATATTTTAGGAAATACCATACACTTCTCCAGAGTGGCTGTTGGCAGTTTCCATCCCGCCCATCAACGTAACAAAGGTCCCTGTTCTCCATGGCCTGTCCTGCCTTTCTGGTTTTTACACTTTTTTTCCGGCCCTTTTGACCGGTGGGAAGTGAGACTTCTTTGTTGTGCAAATTTGCATTGCCCGCTTGCTTGGTTGGCCAAAAAGGGCCGTATGCGTTTTTCCCTGAATATATTTATGAAAAAACGCATACGCCCATTTTGGCCAACTGCATCATTGTCGAAGGTCTGCCGCTTTTCATGTGCTTTAAAGGTGACTCCCATCTACCTCCTGAAAACTGTTTCCTGCAATTCTTCCTTCCTTTCAAATCCTCTTCGTTGCCTTACCTCAAGATATTTTTGGACTATAGTTATCACTTATAACCCTGGTGGTTTGTGAATTGCAGTGCTCCTGAGCTCCGTTTCTCAACTCGCTTTTCTGTGAGCTGGCCACAAAATCGCAGGATTGCTACAGGCCTGGTTCCCGGGCGGCAGGCTGAGTCTTTGGTTAATTCTGCTACCTGATTGGAAATTAGAGTGACATGTGCCTGTCCAAACACCTAGATCTAGTCTCTCATTAGTTCCCTCTCTTCCCGTTCATCCTCCGTACACATTCCAAACTGTGCGAAACAGGAGGTTAAAGGTGCTGATTCTCCAAGTGGGGAGGTTGTTAGTAAAGCGGCTGGAATGGCGAACCCGAGCACCAGTAGATGAAAAATGAGGTGCGTTTTAGAAACCTTTTCCGCTCACACTGTGTACAGTCCTCTGGATTTCCCATGCATGTTTTAGCTGTAGGAAGATTCCCTTGAACCTGTAGATTTGGGACCCATGGAATGGGTACCAGGCAGTATTACTTTAAAGGGTGTGCATTTCCTCACCCAACCTCACATTTCTCTTAGTGCAAACAGTTTCCAGTCTTATGTCTCATCCTGCTGCGGGTCTAGATGTGTTCAATCCATGTTGCATCTCAGCCCCTGAGCAAAAGTTGTAAGAATTTTTCTCTCTCTCACTGTCTTTATTTTTCTTTTTAATTTTTTATTATATTGGTTAGAGCTGAGTTTCAGTGCTCTGTTTCTTGCTGCTGTATTTCCACTTGATTGACGTACAGAGAGACATCAATAAATTCTTCTTCAGATTCTTACCAGTCGTATATATTCTTTTCCGGTGACTTGAGTGTGCTGAGCGCTGTTCTTTGAGGTACCGTGTAGGCCTTTTCGATTATCAATTTGGTATTAGGAACGGTATCTTCGCTAATTTCAACCTCCTGGATAATGCCTCACCCCTCCCCACCTTTCCCCTTTAGCAGCCTTGTTTTCTACATATTTCACTATGTTTATCTTTTGTAATTTATTTCATGTGTAGCAATTTTTGATTCCACCTTTAAGTGATATGATATGTGTCTTTTTTTTTCTTACTTACGTCACTTAGAATGATCATACGTAACTCCTCCCAAGTTGTTGCAACTGGCTTTATTTCATTGATTTCCTGACTGAGTAATATTCCACTCTGCATAAGTGCCACATCTCTTTTATCCATTTTTTCCTTCCAGGGACATTTAGGTTGTATCCAAGTTGAGGCTCTTTTAAACAGAGAGGCGGTAAACGTTGGGGTGCCTGTGTCCTGTCGATTTTTGTTTTTCCCGAGATATACACCCATGAGTGCAAGTCCCCTATGCTCTGTAGCTCATTTTTTAGATGCTTTAGTAAACACAATACACTTCTCTAGAGTGGCCGTTGGCAATTTACATTTCCACTATCAGCCTCACAGGGCTCCCTTTTCTCCTCGCCCTGTCCTGCATTTCTGGTGTTTACACTTTATGAGGATAGCTCTTCTGACTGATGCGAAGTGATACCTTTTGTAGTATTGATTTCCAGTGCCCACCTGTTTGGTTGGCTAAAAAGGGTGTATGCCCTTTTCTTGAATATATTCAGAAAAAATGCATACGCCCTTTTTGGCCAACTGCATCGTTGGCGATGTTCAGCCCCTTTTCTTGTGCTTTAATGGCGAGTCCTTTCTACCTCTTCAAATCCCTTTCCTGCCATCCTCCCTTGCTTACAAGTCCTTTTCGGTGACTTACCTCAAGACATTTTTCGACGATAGATATTTTCAGCTCTTCAGTTTCGTGAATTTTAGTGCCCCTGAGTTCCATTTTTCAACTTGTGTTTTTGGGAACTGGCCACAAAACAGCGGGATTTCCTCAAGCCCTATTCTGTTTCCGTGGGTAATCTTAGCCTTTGGTCAATACGTCTTCCTGATTGGAAATTAGAGTGACATGTGCCTGTCCAAACACCTAGGGCTTGTCTCTCATTGTTTCTCATCCTTCCGCTTCATCCTCTGGACAAATTCCAAACTGTACGCAACAGGATCTTGACGGTGCTGACATCCCCAAGTGGGGAGATTGTTAGGAAAGACGCTGGAGGGTGAACCCGAGCACCAAGAGATGAGGAGATGAGATGCCTTTTCCAAACTCTTCCCGATCAAACGGTGTACCATCCTCTGGGTGTGACAGGCATGTTTTAGCAGTAGGAAATGTCCCGTGCATGTAAGGAGAACACCAGGGATTTTTCCATATCAGTGTCTCACCGAACCACAAACTGGGGAATTTTTAAGCTACGGCTACACGTATGTTCATTAAGGGCCTTGGGCAGTAGGCAGAGTCCAAACTATAGATGACTGAAGTCCTCAGGTCAGAAGCATTCACCATCAGCCTCCCTTAGGTTACATTTTATCTGTCGTTGATAGATGATGTTGATAAAAATATCTGTTCTTTTTCAGATTATTTCCCTTATAGGTTATTACAAAATATTTAGTGTAGTTCCCTGTGCTATACAGTAGTTCCTTGTTGATAATCTATTTTATACATAGCAGTGTGTATGTGTTAATCCCAAACTGTTAATTTATCCCTCCTCCCACCTTTCCCCTTTGGTAATAATAAATTATAAGATTTTATACTTCTCAGAAATGGGGGAGCTGAAAGAGAGGTAGCATTTTCAATGGAAAAGCATTCTAAACAAGATTGAAGCTTTAGCCAAGATTATTAGATGTACATCCTTGGAAAGAAATCACTTCATTTCTCTAATGTTGACCTGACAAATAAGACAAACCTCTTCACTGAACTTGCTTATAATAAAGTGATGGAAATATCAAATGGAAGTGTTAGAAACATGTTATTTTACCCGACCCTTATACACTGCTCTATGTTAATTACAGTTTGGCTCACACATCTGTTCATTGAAGTTACAATGCTCTCAATTTTGGTTACTGATCCTCCAGAGTGGGCCCCAACAAGGGTCCCCCTGCCCAGTGTCATTGGAGCCAACAGATCGAGACTGAGTTTGGTTCAGAAGCAGAGGAAACTTTATATTTGGTTCAAAGAATAGAGAGGTGAGAGCGTGCGGTCCCCTGCGGGCTGTGGGCCAGGCTGCTGTGTAGGGATCCTGTCAGCGTCAGCGGAAGGGAGGGGGCAGAGCTCTCGAGGGCCGGGTTGGCTGCATGTCTATGTCGCGGAGTCTGCACGGTGTCCCACGAGCTGAGTTGTCGACCCAGCCATTCTCCACTAGGAAATCGGGTCTAAAGTGTCGGGTGTGGGATCTCTGCATGCGGAACCCTAGGAGCACGTGAAATTAGACAAAGCACAAAGGAAAAGAAGGTTAGACTTTATGTTTTTGCCCAGATTCTGTTTTTATCTCCCAGGAAGTTTTCATGGGCTTTGCCGGTGACAAACCCCTCCTCTGCCTTTTGTCCCGTTCCTCATTCTTGGGGCGCTGAGGGTGCAGACCCCTCTTATGTAACTGCTTCGTGCTGTGTTGGGAGCCCTCATACCTGGGGGGGAGGGTCAGAACTTCTCCCCAGCAGCCTCCAGGTGAGGTTGATTGTCCCCAGGCCCCCTGCCTCCCTGCTCGTCCACCTGAGCGCCAGCATTGGAAGTGTTGTAGATTCTAATGACCTTTAAGGGTCCAGGAAAGAGAGGCGCAGAGACGCTGGGGGCTCCGGTTTTACCCCGCTCCACATTTGTTCGGCCACCTTAGGCTGACGGTTTCTGCCAGCCTAGATGCTCTGACCAGTAGTCTGTGCTTTCTTCAATTAGGCCCCTGAATTAACGTACAAACAGCACCAGGTGTCAGAGCCCTGCCCGCTCAACTCTCAGACAGTCCAGGGCCGGTGGTGATCCAGGACCATGATGGCCACTGAGTCAACAGCCTTTTGAAGTAGCCAGGAGTCCAGCCGGTCTCATTGGCCGCCGTCACCGTGGTGTCTGTAGGCTTTTCTATGGTGACAGCGTGATATACGGTTCTCCCGCCAAGCTTATTAGCTCCCCTCTGGGTGCAGTAAGTCCTGCAAGCAGTAGTCTGCTCCTTTGGGGCACACTCTTGTTGTTTTCTGAGAGAAGCTCCAGGTCACGTGATGGTCACACGAGTCGTCATGGGGGCCCGTTGCCCCCCGGTTGTCTCTCTGGATGTTGGAGTTGGAGGGCCTCCTCACTCGAGGTCAGTGTGCCCACGGAGCGAACCCTGCAACTTCAGGGCATGGTTGGTGGTTAGGATCACCACGTGGGGTCCTTTTCCCTTAGGAGGGAGCTGGCCTTGTGGGCTGCTGATTTCCAGGTTTTTAGATACCCCCAGTACCCTGGCCGGATGGGGCGGCAGGCCAAGCCCTTGGTGACCTTAGTTTATCCTACCTGGAGGGCATTCTTGCCTTGTTCCATTTCAAGTGGTCCTAGTTTGCGCACTAAAACTCCAAGGGCGATTCACCTTTGACCGGGAATGTAAAGGTCAAAGGGTTTAGCTAAATTGGGGAGGTCCAGGGCAAGGGTCTGAATTGACTGCTCTTTCCATTCTTGAAAGGCCGCTTCTGGATTCTATTCAAAAGGATCATCATCTTTTCCTTTCAGTGTTTCATACAGAGGCCCAGCTACTAGACTGTAGTTAGGGATCCAGATGCAGCAAACCCCGGCCTCCCCAGGAACCCCTAAGCTGTCTTCTAGTTTTAGAAAGGGGTAAGGCTGCAAATGGTTTCTTCCCTTTCCTGGGATGGGCTTCTCCAACCTTCTGTGAGAATGAAGCCCAGGCAGGTCACCTTAGTCTGTGATATTTGAGCTGTTTCTTGGACAACTTCTATCCTTTGTTGGCTTGGTAGTTCAGAGGCCTCCTTAGTAGGGCTGGCGATCAGAATGTCGTCTGCATATTGAAGGAGGGTTCCCTTTTGCAGAGGTAGAACTTTTAGGTCTTTAGCTAACGTTTCCCCAAAGATGGTGTGGGAATTTTTGAACCCTTGGGGCAGGACGTCCCAGCAGTATTGTTTTTGTTGTATGTTGAGTCCTGCCACTCAGAAGCCAAAATTTCTTGTGACTCTGGGACTAATGGAATACAGAAGAAGGCATCATTGAAGTAATAGAGAATACCATGTCCTGGTGGTTGGTAGAATGACCAGCAGTGTGTAGGAATTAGGAACTACTGGATGTATATCCTCGGTGGCTTCACTGACTGTCCTGACATCCTTTACCAGGTCCCCAGCAGCCCACGGGGCTCTCGTGGTCAGGCCAATCCCAGGATATGGAGCTCACCTGGGCAGGTCCCCAGCAGCCCACGGGGCTCTCGTGGTCAGGCCCCTCCCAGGATATGGAGCTCACCTGTGCAGCTACCCAGAAGCCCCTGGGGCTCTCGTGGTCAGGCCCCTCCCAGGATATGGAGCTCCCCTGGGCAGGCACCCAGCAAGCCTGGGCACACAGGAACCATGCGCATAGCCCTCATTGCAGAGCACCCCCAGCTCACCTGTCGGTAAGAGCTGACACAGAGCACCTCAGAGCAGGACTTGAACTAACCAACAGCAGCTCCGACAGGTCTGTGACCCTGAGCATCACTCTGTGCGGCCTCCCTCAGCCTGGTCTTCTAGAGACTTCCACTGCAGCCGGGCCACCAGGCCTCTGTCTCCAACCACCACCCACCCCTCCTCTCCCTGACTCCTGGGTTCCTCTCATTAGGGGAGGGTCTTGAAATTGTCTCCCACTCATGGGCCAGATAAAATGATTAGAAAACAAGCCAAAGCTGCAGCCCCTTGTCTATCCTGACCCTCAGGACGCCACATCTTTTCCTTGGACCTGGCCGTTTCAATAAGGTACATTTTCTGCAACTGTGAGCCCCTGAGGGGCGAGGATTGGCTGACCTAGGCAGCCTGATCCTGCCAGCCCGCCCTCCCCAGGTGTGCCTGGGTTGAGGTAGATATAAACACTGCTCCAGGCAGCAAGAGCCCGTGCAGCTGTGCCTGACGCCATATTCTCTGCCCCGTTAGCAGTCTCGGGGCTGGGCTGGTGGGAGGGAGGGAGGGGCTACGGCTCTGTGGGTGGCCCGGTGTGAGTGGGGCTCTGCTGGACTTTCTGCAGGAGTTGACAAGCTGCCACCTGCTAAAGAAGAGGATGTGTCACCCATACCTGCTGCTGGAATTTCTCCCTGGGCAGAGGTGAGGAAGGAAAAAAGCAGTGGGGGCAGGGACAGGACGGGTATCTCAGGCAGGGAAATGGAAATCTTCCAGAAGAGCACCCAGGGCCAGGACCATCCTGGCTGGCCTGCAGGCACCAAGTCGGCCGGCATGCTGTCACTCGTGTGGCTCTATGGCCCTTCCTCTAGGCTTTCAAGTCCTTGTATATATTCAGGTGTTTTACCTGGGACGGGTGGGAATAGTTCAGCAGCAACTGGCCTGGGGCTCAGCTCACGTTTACTCACAGATGCCTCGGCACGGTGCCCCAGCTTTGCAATGAGGACGCTTGTTGCGTGGGGGCTGCTGGCTGAATGGGAGACGATTCCCCACCACTGACCAACTTCAGAATTGTTTACAACTGGAGCAAGTGCCCTGATACGGTTTTCCTCTGTGGAACTGGTGGGTTCTGTGTTTTTTTTCTCTTTTTCGTTTTTGGTTCAAGGTAGATTTTATTCCTCTTTTTTGTATTTACAGATATAAGCATGGAAATAATTTATTCATATAAATACATGTATGTGCAGGGAATAATTGTTTTTTCTGTTTTATTTTTTAAATTTTATTTCTTTTTAATTTTGAATTTTATTTTATATTTTTATACAGCAGGTTCTTATTGGTTATCTATTTTATACATATAAATGTATACATGCCAATCCCAGTCTCTCAACTCCTCCCACCACCGGCCCCCCAACAGCTTTCCCCCCTTGTTGTCCATACGTTTGTTGTCTACATCTGTTGCTCTATTTATGCCTTGCAAAATGGTTAATCTGTACAGTTTTTCTAGGTTCCACATATATGCATGAATATACAAGATTTGTTTTTCTCTTTCTGACTTACTTCACTCTGTATGACAGTCTCTAGATCCATCGACGTCTCTACAAATGACCCAATTTCATTCCTTTTCATGGCTTAGTAATATTCCATTTTATATATGTACCACTTCTTTATGCATTCGTCTGTCTGTGGGCATTTAGGTTGCTTCCATTATCTCGATATTGTAAATAGTGATGCAATGAACATTGCGGTGAATGTCTCTTTTTCATTTATGGTTTCGTCTGGGTATATGTCCAGTACTGGGATTGCTGTATCCTATGGTAATTCTATTGTTAGTTTCTTAAGAAACTCCATATTGTTCTCCATAGTGACTGTATCAATTTATATTCCCAACAATAGTGGAAGAGGGTTCCTTTTCTCCACACCCTTTCCAGCATTTTTTGTTTGTAGATTTTCTGATGATGCCCATTCTAACAGGTGTGAGGTGATACCTCATAGTTGAGTCCATTTCGTTGAGCAAGGGGTAGGTCTTGTCTATTACATATTTGACTTATGGAACGGTATCTGTGCTAATTTCAAACTCTGGTTTTATGCAGCACCCCAACTCACCTTTCCCCTTAAGCAAGCATAAGTTGGCTTTCTAAACTTGAGACCCTGTTCTGTTTTGTAATTCTGTTCCTGTGTAGCCAAGTTTACATTCCGTGTATTACTGATATCTTATGATGTTTCTTTTTCTGTGTGACTTATTTCAGTTAGAATCATCGTACCTGAATCCACTCAATATGCTGCTACGGGCCTGATGACATAGATGTCATTGCTGAGTGATATTGCATTGTACGTAAGTACCACAATTTCTTTATCCATTTTTCGCTTTCTGCGATATTGAACTTGTACTGTAAATGAGGTTCTTGTATACAGAGCCGTCCCAAACTTTGGGGTGGCTGTGTCTTTTTGACTTTAATTTCCCTAAGCTATAGGACCATAAGTGGAAGTGCCCTAGGCTCTGTTGCTTTGTTTTTTAGATGTTTCAGGAAACACCATACACTTCTCCCGAGTGGCTGTTGGCAATTTACATCCTGCCCTTTGGCATAAGAAGGTTCCCAGTTCTCCATGGCCTGTCCTGCCTTTCTGGATTTTACACTTTTTTCTGATGGCCCTTTTGACCGGGGGGAAGTGAGACTTCATTGTAGTGCAGATTTCCTTTGCAAGCTTGCTTGGTTGGCCAAAAAGGGCGTATGCGTTTTTTCCTGAATATATTCAGGAAAAAACGCATACGCCCTTTTTGGCCAAGTTCATCATTGTCGAGGTTCTGACTTTCTTCATATGTTTTCAATGCAATTCCTGTCTACCGCCTGAAATCGGTTTCCTGCAATTCTGCCTTGCTTTCATTGCCTCTTCATAGCCTTACCTCAATATATTTTTTGAAAATAGTTGGCCTTTATAACTCTGCAGGTTTTTGAATTGCAGTGGCCCTTAGCTCCATTTTTCAGCTCTTATTTTTGTGATCTTGCCTCATAACCACAGGATTCCTTCAGGCCCTATTCTTCTGGGGCACCTTGCTGTGCCTTTGGTTCATTCTTCTTACTGATGTGAAATTAGAGTGACATGTGCCCGTTGAAACTGCTACAGCTAGTTTCTCACTGGTTCCCCCTATTCCCATTCATCCTCCGCACTAACTGCAGACCGTGCGCTACCAGAACTTAAAGGCATTGACTCTCCATGTGGGGATGTTGTTAGTAAAGTGGCTGGAATGTCGATCCGGAATCCCAGGAGAGGAAAAATGAGGTGCGTTTTAGAAACCTTTCCCGATCATATGGTATACCAGTCGCTGGGTTTCCCAAGCATGGTTTAGCTGTAGGAAGATTCCCTTCAACCTGGAGTGTTCGGACCCTTGGAATGAGTAGCATGAAGTATTGCATTAAACTTTCGGCAGTTGCTTGCCAAAGCTCACCAATCCTCTCAGCCCCAAGTGTCCAGCCTTATGTCTCATCCAGCTGTGGGTTTATATATGATCAATCCAGGTTGCATCACAGCCCCTGAGCAAATTTTGTAAGAATTTTTCTCTCTTTGATTGTTTCTGCGTTTTGTTTTTAAAATTTATTTCTATAATGGGGTTTAGCTCATTTTCACTGCTGTGTTTGTGCCGCTCTGCACACACTTGATTCCCTTATGGAGATAGATCAATACATGGGTTTTAAGATTCTTATTACTCAGATATATTTCTCTGCGGTGTATAGGGTGTGTTGAGGCCAGTTCATCGAGCAAGGTGTAGATCTTGTCTAATACCTATTTGGTTTATTGAATGGTATCTGTGCTAATTTCAAACTCTGGTTTTATGTATCACCCCACCTCTCCTTTCCCCTTAAGCTGACATAAGTGTGTTTTCTAAATGTGAGACACTGTTCTGTAATTCATTTCTTGTGCAGCCATATTTACCCTCCCTCTATAGGTGATATCTTATGATATGTTTCTTTTTCTGTTTGACTTATTTCAAGTAGTATTATCGGACCTAAATCCACTCTTTATCCTTCTACTAGCCTTATTACATTGATTTCATGGTGAAGAGATATTCCATTGTACATAAGTACCACATCTTCTTTATCCATTGTTCTCTTTCCTGGGATATTTAAGGTGTACTGAAGTTGAGGTTCTTGTAAACAGAGTAGCCCTAAACTGTGGTGTGCTTGTGTCTTGTTGATTTTTAGACTTCCCTAGATATACTCCCATGATTGGAAGTGTCCTATGCTCTGTAGCTCTGTTTTTTAGATGATTTAGGAACCACCATACACTTCTCCAGAGTGGCTCTCGGCAGTTCACACACTGCCCATCAGCATATAAAGGCTCCCTGTTCTCCATGGCCTGTCCTGCCTCTCTGGTTTTTACAATTTTTTAGGATGGCCCTTTTGACCGGTGGGAAATGAGACTTCTTTGTTGTGCACATTTGCATTGCTTGCTTGCTTGCTTCGTTGCCCATAAAGTGCGTATGCGTTTTTTCCTGGATATAATCAGGAAAAAACGCATACGCCCTTTTGGGCCAACTGCATCATTGTCGAAATTCTGCCGCTTTTCATGCGCTTTAAAGATGAGTCCAATCTATCTCTTGAAATCTGTTTCTTGCAATTCTGTCTTGCATTCAGATCCTCTTCTTTGCCTTACCTCAACATATTTTTGGACGTTAGTTTTCATTTATAACTCTGCAGGTTTGTGAATTGCAGTGACCCTGAGCTCCATTTTTTAAGTTGCTCTTTTGTGAGCTGGCCTCAAACCCGCAGGATTGCTTCAGGCCCTATTTTGGCTCCGGCGAGGCGGGCTGAGCCTTGTTTCATTTCTTATTCTTAATGGGAAATTAGAGTGATATGTGCCCGTCCAAACCCCTACAACTATTCTCTCATTGGTTCCCCCTCTTCCCGTTCATCCTCCTCACAATTTGCAAAATGTGTGAAACAGAAGTTGAAATGTGCTGATTCTCCAAGTGGGGAGATTCTAAGTAACGTGGCTGGAATGGTGAACAGGAGCACCAGGAGAGGATAAATGAGGTGCATTTTAGACACATCTCCCGATCACATGGTGTACAGTCCTCTGGGTTTTCCATGCATGTTTTAGCTGTAGGAAGATCCCTTGAACCTGCAGATTTGGGACCCATTGAATGGGTACCAGATAGTATTACTTTAAAGGGTGTGCATTTCCTCACCCAACCTCACATTTCTCTTAGTGCAAACAGTTTCCAGCCTTATGTCTCATCCTGCTGTGGGTCTAGATGTGTTCAATCCATGTTGCATCACCGTCCCTGAGGAAAAGTTGTAAGAGGTTTTCTCTGTCTCTCTGTCGTTTATTTTTTTCAATTTATTACTCTATTGGTTACAGCTGATTTTCAAAGCTCTGTTTCTTGCTGCTGTACATCCACTTGATTCACGTACAGAGAGACATCAATAAATTCTTTTTCAGATTCTTACCAGTCGTATATATTCTTTTCCGGTGACTTGAGTGTGCTGAGTGCAGTTCTTTTAGCTACCGCGTAGGCCTTGTTGATTATCAGTTTGGTATTTGGAATGGTATCTTTGCTAATTTCAACCTCCTGGATGATGCCTCACCCCTCCCCACCTTTCCCGTTTAGCAGCCTTATGCGTGTTTTCTACATATTTGACTACGTTTTTGTTTTGTAATTTATTTCATGTGTAGCCATTTTGGATTCCACCTTTAAGTGATATCTTATGATATGTGTCTTTTTCTTTTTGAATTATGTCACTTAGAATGATCATACGTAACTCCTCCGGAGTTGTTACAACTGGCCATATTTCATTGATTTCCAGGTTGAATAGTATTCCACTCTACCTAAGTACCACATCTCTATCCATTTTTTCTCTCCAGAGACATTTAAGTTATATCCTAGTTGAAGATCTTTTAAACAGAGAGGGGGTAAACATTGGGGTGCCTGTGTCCTCTCGATTTTTGTTTTTCCCAAGATATACGCCCATGAGTGCAAGTGCCCTATGCTCTGTAGCTCATTTTTTAGATGCTTTAGTAAACACAATACACTTCTGCAGAATGGCCGTTGGCAATATACATTTCCACTATAAGTCTCACAGGGCTCCCTCTTCTCCTTGCCCTGTCCTGCATTTCTGTTGTTTACGCTTTATGAGGATGGCTCTTCTGACTGATGCGAAGTGATTATCTTTTGTAGTATTGACTTCCAGTGCCCACCTGTTTGGTTGGCTAAAAAAGCGTATGCCCTTTTCTTGAATATATACAGAAAAAAACGCATACACGCTTTTTGGCCAACTGCAATGTTGGCAATGTTCAGCTCCTTTTCTTGTGCTTAATGGCGAGTCCTTTCTACCTCCTCAAATCCCTTTCCTGCCATTCTCCCTTGCTTACAAGTCCTTTTCTCTGACTTTCCTCAAGACATTTTTCAGTGATGGATATTTTCAACTCTGCAGTTTCGTGAATTTTACTGCCCCTGAGTTCCATTGTTCAACTTGTGTTTATGGGAACTGGCCACAAAGCAGTGGGATTTCCTCAAGCCCTATACTGTTTCCATGGGCAACCGTAGGCTTTGGTCAATTCGTCTTCCTGATTGGAAATTAGAGTGACATGTGCCTGTCTGAACACGTAGGACTTGTCTCTCATTGTTCCTCATCCTTCCGCTTCATCCTCTGGACAAATTCCAAACTGTACGCAACAGGATGTTGACAGTGCTGACATCTCCAAGTGGGGAGACTGTTAGTAAAGACGCTGGAGGGGTGAACCCGAGCACCAGGAGATGAGGAGATGAGATGCCTTTTCCAAACTCTTCCCGATCAGACGGTATACCATCCTCTGGGTGTGACAGACATGTTTTAGCAGTAGGAGGAGTCCCATTCATGTAAGGAGAACACCAGGGCTTTTTCAAAATCAGTGTCTCCCCGAAACCCAAACTGGGGAATTTTTTAAGCTACGGCTACACATATGTTCTTTAAGGGCCTTGGGAAGTAGGCAGAATCCAAACTTTAGATGATTGAAGTCTTCAGGGTCAGAAGCACTCACCACCAGCTTCCCTTAGGTTACACTTTAACTGTCATTGATAGATGATGTCAATAAAAATATCTATTCTTTTTCAGATTATTTCCCCTTATAGGTTATTGCAAAATGTTGAGTGTAGTTCCCTGTGCTATACAGTAGTTCCTTGTTGATGATCTATTTTATACATAGCAGTGTGTATGTGTTAATCCCAAACTGTTCGTTTATCCCTCCTCCCACCTTTCCCCTTTGGTAATAATAAATTATAAGATTTTATACTTCTCAGAAATGGGGGAGCTGAAAGAGAGGTAGCATTTTCAATGGAAAAGCATTTAAAACAAGATTGAAGCTTTAACCAAGATTATTAGATGTACATCCTTGGAAAGAAATCACTTCGTTTCTCTAATATTGACCTGACAAATAAGACAAACCTTTTCACTGAACTTGCTTATAATAAAGTGATGGAAATATCAAATGGAAGTGTTAGAAACATCTTATTTTACCCGAGCCTTATACACTGTTCTATGTTAACTACAGTTTGGCTCACACATCTGTTCATTGAGGTTACAATAGTCTCAATTTCTGTTACTGATCCTCCAGAGTGGACCCCAACAAGTGTCCCCCTGCCCAGTGTCATTGGGGCCAACAGATCGAGACTGAGTTTGGTTCACAAGCCAAGGAAACTTTATATTTTGATCAGAGAATGGAGAGGTGAGAGCATGCACTACCCCGTGGGCTGTGGGCTGGGCTGCTGTGTAGAGATCCTGTCAGAGTCAGTGGGAGGGAGGGGGCGGAGCTCTCGAGGGCCGGGTTGGCTGCAGCTCAGGCTCTATATCGCGGAGTCTGCACTGGGCCCCAGGAGCTGACGTGTCGACCCAACCATTCTGCACTAGGAAATCTGGTCTGAAGTGCCGGGTGTGGAACCTCTGCATGCGGGACCCTAGGAGCACATGAAATTAGACAAAGCACAAAGGATAAAAAAGGTTAGACTTGACTTTATTGCCCAGATTCTATTTTTATCTCCCAGGGATTTTTAATGGGCTTTGCTGGGGACAAACCCCTCCTCTGCCTTTTGTCCCGTTCCTCATTCTTGGAGTGCTGAGGGTGCAGACCCTTCTTCTGTAACTGCTGAGTGCTGAGTTGGGAGCCCTCATACCCGGGGGCGAGGGTCAGAGCTTCTCCCCAGCAGCCTCCAGGTGACGTTGATTGTCCCCAGGCCCCCTGCCTCCCTGCTCATCCACCTGAGCACCAGCATTGGAAGTGTTATAGATTCTAATGACCTTTAAGGGTCCAGGAAAGAGATGTGCAGAGACGCTGTGGGGGCCGGTTTCACCCCGCCCCACATTTGTTCGGCCACCTTAGGCTGACCGTTTCTGCCAGCCTAGATGCTCTGACCAGTAGTCTGCGCTTTCTTCAATTAGGCCCCTGAATTAACGTACAAACAGCACCAGGTGTCAGAGCCCTGCCCGCTCAACTCCCAGACAGTCCAGGGTCAGTGGTGATCAAGGACCATGATGGCCACTGAGTCAACAGCCTTTTGAAGTAAACAGGAGTCCAGCCGGTCTTATTGGCCACCATCATCACGGTGTCTGTAGGCTTTTCTATGGTGACAGTGTGATATACGGTTCCCCCGCCAAGATTATTAGCTCCCCTCTGGGTGCAGTAGGTCCTGCAAGCAGTAGTCTACTCTTTTGGGACACACTCTTGTTGTTTTATGAGAGAAACTCCAGGTCAAGTGATGTTCACACGAGTCGTCATGGTGCCCTGTTGCCCCCGGTTATCTCTCTGGATGTTGGAGTCGGAGGGCCTCCTCACTCGAGGTCGGTGTGTCCACGGAGCGAACCCTGCAACTTCAGGGCATGGTTGGTGGTTAGGATCACCACGTGGGGTCCTTTTCCCTTAGGAGGGAGGTGGCCTTTTGGGCTGCTGATTTCCAGGTTTTTAGATACCGCCAGTATCTTGGCCAGATGTGGCAGTGGGCCAAGCCCCTTGGTGACCGTAGTTTATCCTACCTGGATGGCATTCTTGCATTGTTCCATTTCAAGTGGTCCCAGTTTTTGCACTAATTCTCCAATGGCGATTCACCTTTCACCGGGAATGTAAAGGTCAAAGGGTTTAGCTAAATTAGGGAGTTCCAGGGCAAGGGTCTGAATTGACTGCTCTTTCCATTCTTGAAAGGCCACTTCTGGATTCTATTCAAAAGGATCATCATCTTTTCCTTTCAGTGTTTCATATAGAGGCCCAGCTAGTAGACTGTAGTTAGGGATCCAGAAGCAGCAAACCCTGGCCTCCCCAGGAACCCCTAAGCTGTCTTCTAGTTTTAGAAAGGGGTAAGGCTGAAAATGGTTTCTTCCCTTTCCTGGGATGGGCTTCTCCGACCTTCTGTGAGAATGAAGCCCAGGCAGGTCACCGCAGTCTGTGATATTTGAGCTTTTTCTTGGACAACTTCTATCCTTTATTGGCTTGGTAGTTCAGAGGCCTCCTTAGTAGGGCTGGCGATCAGAATGTCGTCTGCGTACTGAAGGAGGGTTTCCTTTTCCAGAGGTAGAACTTTTAGGTCTTTAGCTAAGCTTTCCCCAAAGATGGTGTGGGAATTTTTGCACCCTTGGGGCAAGACGGCCCGGAATTATTGTTTTAGTTGTATGTTGAGTCCTGCCACTCACAAGCCAAAATTTCTTGTGACTCTGGGACTAATGGAATGCAAAAGAAGGCATCATTGAAGACTAATACAGAATACCATGTCCTGGTGGTTGGTAGAATGACCAGCAGGGTGTAGGAATTAGGAGCAACTGGAGGTATATCCTCGGTGGCTTCACTGACTGTCCTGACATCCTTTACCAGGTCCCCAGCAGCCCATGGGGCTCTCGTGGTCAGACCAATCCCAGAATATGGAGCTCACCTGGGCAGGTACCCCACCCCCACCCCAGCCCACGGGGCTCTCGTGGTCAGGCCCCTCCCAGGATACAGAGCTACCTTTGCAGGTACCGTGGCAGGGCTGGGCACACAGGAACCGTGCACATAGCCCTCATTGCAGAGCACCCCCAGCTCACCTGTCGCTCAGAGCTGACACAGAGCACCTCAGAGCAGGACTTGAACTAACAAACAGCAGCTGCGACAGGTCTGTGACCCTGGGCATCACTCCGTGTGGCCTCCCTCCACCTGGTCTTCCAGAGACTTCCACTGCACCCGGGGCACCAGGCCTCTGTCTCCAACCACCACCCACCCCTCCTCTCCCTGACTCCTGGGTTCCTCTCATTAGGAGAGGGTTTTCTTGAAGTTGTCTCCCACTCATGGGCCAGATAAAATGATTAGAAAACAAGCCAAAGCTGCAGCCCCTTGTCTATCCTGACTCTCAGGAGCCCACACCTGTTCCTTGGACCTGGCCGGTTCAGCAAGTTCCATTTTCTGTGAGCCCCTGAGTGGTGATGATTGGCTGACCTGGGCAGCCTTACCGTGCCGGCCAGCCCTCCCCAGGTGTGCCTGGGTTGAGATATAAATACCACTCCAGGCAGCAAGAGCCCCTGCAGCCGTGCCTGACGCCATTTTCTCTGCCCTGTCAGCAGTCTCGGGGCTGGGCTGGTGGGAGGGAGTGAGAGGCCACGGCTTTGTGGGTGGCCCAGTGTGAGTGGGGCTCTGCTGGACTTTCTGCAGCAGTTGCCAGGCTGCCACCTGCTAAAGAAGAAGATGTGTCACCCATACCTGCTGCTGGAATTTCTCCCTGGGCAGAGGTGAGGAAGGAAAAAAGCAGTGGGGGCAGGGACAGGACGGGTATCTCAGGCAGGGAAATGGAAATCTTCCAGAAGAGCACCCGGGGCCAGGACCATCCTGGCTGGCCTGCAGGCACCAAGTCGGCCGGCATGCTGTCACTCGTGTGGCTCTATGGCCCTTCCTCTAGGCTTTCAAGTCCTTGTATATATTCAGGTGTTTTACCTGGGATGGGTGGGAATAGTTCAGCAGCAACTGGCCTGGGGCTCAGCTCACGTTTACTCGGAAACGCCTTGGCACGGTCCCCCAGCTTTGCACTGAGGGCGCTCCATGCGGGGGAGCTGCTGGCTGCATGGGAGACGATTCCCTACCTCTGACCAACTTCAGAATTGTTTACCACTGGAGCAAGTGCCCTTATAGGGTTTTCCTCTGTGTAACTGGTGGGTTCTTTTTTGGTTCAAGGTAGATATTATTCCTGTTTTTTGTATTTATAGATATAAGCATGGAAATAATTCATTCGTATAAATACATCTATGCAAAGGGAAGAACTTTTTTTCCTGTTTTATTTTTTAAATTTTATTTATTTTTTTTAATTTGTGAATTTTATTCTATTTTTTTATACAGAAGGTTCTTATTGGTTATCTTTTTTATACATATAAGTGTATACATGTCAATCCCAATCTCTCAATTCATCCCACCACCATCCCCCCACGGCTTTCCCCCCTTGGGGTCCATACGTTTGTTCTCTACATCTGTGTGTCTCTTTCTGCCCTGCAAACCGGTTCATCTCTACCATTTTTCTTGGTTCCACATGTATGCATTAATATACAATATTTGTTTTTCTCTTTCTGATTTACTGCACTCTGTATGACAGTCCCTAGACCCATCAACATCTCTACAAATGACCCAATTTCATTCCTTTTTTATGGCTGAGTAATATTCCATTTGTCTGTCTGTGGGCATTTACATTGCTTCCATTACCTGGCTATTGTAAAGAGTGCTGCAATGAATATTGTGGTGAATGTGTCTTTTTTTTTTTTTTTTTTTTTGCGGTACGTGGGCCTCTCAGTGTTGTGGCCTCTCCCGTTGTGGAGCACAGGCTCTGGACGCGCAGGCTTAGCGGCCATGGCTCATGGGCCCAGCTGCTCCGCGGCATGTGGGATCTTCCCAGACCAGGGCAGGAACCTGTGTCCCCTGCATTGGCAGGCGGACTCTCAACCACTGCACCACCAGGGAAGCTCTGAATGTGTCTTTTTGATTTATGGTTTTCTCTGGGTATATGCCCAGTAGTGGGATTGCTGGATCATATGGTAATTCTATTTTTAGTTTTTTAAGGAACCTCCATACTGATCTCCATAGTGACTGTAGCAATTTACATTCCCACCAGTAGTGGAAGAGGGTTCCTTTTCTCCACACCCTCTCCAGCATTTGTTGTTTTTAGATTTTCTGATGATGCCCATTCTAACAGGTGTTAGGTGATATCTCATTGTAGCTTTGATTTACATTTCTCTAATAATTAGTGATGTTGAGCAGCTTTTCATGTGCTTCTTGGCCATCTCTATGTCTTCTTGGAAGAAATGTCTATTTAGATATTCTGCCCATTTTTGTATTGGGTTTTTGTTTTTGTTTTAATATTGAGCTGCATGAGCTGTTTATATATATTGGAGATTAATCCTTTGTCCATTGATTCATTTGCAAATATTTTCTCCCATTCTGAGGGTTGTCTTTTCGTCTTGTTTGTAGTTTCCTTTGGTTTGCAAAGCTTTTATGTTTCATTAGGTCCCATTAGTTTATTTTTCTTTTTATTGCATTACTCTAGGAGGTGGATCATAAAAGATCTTGCTGTGATTTATGTCAGAGTATTCTTCCTAGGTTTTCCTCTAAGAGTTTTATACTGTCTTGTGTTACATTAAGGTCTCTAATCCATTTTGAATTTATTTTTCTGTATGGTGTTAGGGAGTGTTCTAATTTTATTCTTTTACATGTAGCTGCCCATTTTTCCCGGCACCACTGATTGAAGAGACTGTCTTTTCTCCATTGTATAGTCTTGCCTCCTTTGTCATAGATTAGTTGACCATAGGTGTATAGGTTTATCTCTGGGCATTCTTTTTTTTTTTGCTTTTACACCTTTATTGGAGTATAATTGCTTTACAGTGGAGTGTTAGTTCCTGCTGTATAACAAAGTCAATTAGCTATACATATACATATATCACCATGTCCCCTCCCTCTTGCATCTCCCTCCCACTCTCCATATCCCACCCGTTTAGGTGGTCACAAAGCATCAAGCTGATCTCCCTGTGCTATGTGGCTGCTTCCCAGTAGCTACCAATGTTACATTTGGTAATGTTAATATGTCCATGCCACTCTCTCACTTCGTCCCAGCTTATCCTTCCCCCTCCCTGTGTCCTCAAGTCTTTTCTCTACGTCTGTGTCCTTAATCCTGTCCTGCCCCTATGTTCTTCATAAACTTTCTTTTTTCTTTAGATTCCATATATCTGTGTTAGCATACGGTATTTGTTTTTCTCTTTCTGACTTACTTCACTGTGTAGGACAGATTCTAAGTCCATCCACCTCACTACAAATAACTCAGTTTTGTTTCTTTTTATGACTGAGTAATAGTCCATTCTATATGTGTGCCAGATCTTCTTTATCCATCCATCTGTCGATGGACACTTAGGTTGCTTCCATGTCCTGGCTATTGTAAATAGAGCTGCAGTGAACATTGCTGTATATAACTGTTTTTGAATTATGGTTTTCTCAGGGTATATGCCCAGTAGTTGGATTGCTGGGTTGTATGGTACTTCTATTTATAGTTTTTTTTTTTTTTGCTGTACGCGGGGCTCTCACTGTTGTGACCTCTCCCATTGCAGAGCACAGGCTCCGGGTGCGCAGGCTCAGCGGCCATGGCTCACGGGCCTAGCCACTCTGCGGCATGTGGGATCTTCCCAGACCGGGGCACGAAACCGTGTCTCCTGCATCGGCAGGTGGACAATCAACCACTGCGCCACCAGGTAAGCCCCTATTTTTAGGTTTTTAAGGAACCTCCATACTGTTCTCCCTAGTGGCTATATCAATTTATATTCCCACCAACAGTGCAAGAGGGTTCCCTTTTCTCCCGTGAATGCCTCTCCAGCATTTATTGTTTGTAGATTTTTTCATGGTTGCCATTCTGACTGCTGTGAGGTGATACCTCACTTAGGTTTTTTTTTTATGAGTCACATGAGAAATTCTGTTTCTTTTTTTTTTAGATGTTGGGGGTAGGAGTTTATTAATTTATTTTTGCTGTGTTGGGTCTTTGTTTCTGTGCGAGAGCTATCTTCAGTTGTGGCAAGCGGGGGCCATTATTCATCACGGTGTGCAGGCCTCTCACTATCGCGCCCTCTCTTGTTGAGTAGCACAGGCTCCAGATGCGCAGGCTCAGTAGTTGTGGCTCATGGGCCTAGTTGCCCGGCGGCATGTGGGATCCTCCCAGACCAGGGCTCGAACCCATGTCCCCTGCATTAGCAGGCAGATTCTCAACCACTGTGCCACCAGGGAAGCCCCTCACTGTAGTTTTGATTTGAATTTCTCTAATGATTAGTGATGTTCAGCATCCTTTCATGTGTTTGTTGGCAATCTGTATATTGTCTTTGGAGAAATGTCTATTTAGGTCTTCTGCCCATTTTTGGATTGGGCTGTTTTTGTGATATTTAGGTACATGAGCTGCTTGTAAATTTTGGAGATTAATCCTTTGTCATTTGATTCATTTGAAAATATTTTCTCCCATTCTGAGGGTTGTCTTTTCGTTTTGTTTATGTTTTTCTTTGCTGTGCAAAAGCTTTTAAGTTTCGTTAGGTCCCATTTGTTTATTTTTGTTTTTATTTCGATTTCTCTAGGAGGTGGGTCAAAAAGGATCTTTCTGTGATTTATGTCATAGAGTGTTCTGCGTATGTTTTCCTCTAAGAGTTTTATAGTGTCTGGTCTTACATTTAGATCTCTAATCCATTTTGAGTTTATTTTTGTGTGTGGTGTTATGGAGTGTTCTAATTTCATTCTTTTACGTGTAGCTGTCCAGTTTTCCCAGCACCACTTACTGAAGAGACTGTCTTTTCTCCATTGTATATCCTTGCCTCCTTTGTCATAGATGAGTTAGCCATAGGTATGTAGGTTTATCTCTGGGCTTTCTATGCTGTGCCATTGATCTATATTACTGTTTTTGTGCCAGTACCATATAGTCTTGATTACTCTAGCTTTGTAGTATAGTCTGAAGTCAGGAAGTCTGATTCCTCCAGCTCTTTTAATTTTCCTCAAGACTGCTTTGGCTATTCGGGGTCTTTGGTGTCTCCATACAAATTTTAAGATTTTTTTGTTCTAGTTCTGTAGAGAATGCCACTGGTAGTTTGATAGGGATTGCATTGAATCTGTAGATTGCTTTGGGTAGTACAGTCATTTTCACAATATTGATACTTCTAACCCAGGAACATGGTTTATACCTCCATCTGTTTATATCATGTTTGATTTCTTTCAGCAGTGTCTTATAGTTTTCTGAGTACAGGTCTTTTACCTCCTTAGGTAGGTTCATTCCTACGTATTTTATTCTTTTTGTTGCAGTGGTGAATGGGATTGTTTCCTTAATTTCTCTTTCTGATCTTTCATTGTTAGTGTATAGGAAAGCAAGAGATTTCTGTGCATTAATTTTGCATCCTGCAACTTTACCAAATTCATTGATTAGCTCTAGTAGTTTTCTGGTGGCATCTTTAGTATTCACTATGTATAGTATCGTGTCATTTGCAAAGAGTGACAATTTTACTTTTTCTTTTCCACTTTATATTCCTTTTATTTCCTTTTCTTCTCTGATTGCTATGTCTAGGACTTCCAAAACTATGTTGAATAATAGTGGTGAGAGTGGACATCCTTGTCTTGTTCCTTATCTTAGAGGAAATGCATAAATGGTTGTTGAATTTTGTCAAAAGCTTTTCCTGTATTTATTGGGATGATCATATTTTTATTCTACAATTTGTTAATATGGTTTATCACATTGATTGGTTTGTGTATATTGAAGAATCCTTGCATCCCTGGGATAAACCCCACCTGATCATGGTGTATGATACTTTTAATGTGTTGTTCAAGTTTGTTTCCTAGTATTTTGTTGAGGATTTTTACATCTATATTCATCAGTGATATTGGTCTCTAATTTTCTTTTTCTGTAGTATCTTTTTCTGGTTTTGGTATCAGGGTGATGGTGGCCTCATAGAATGAGTTTGGGAGTGTTCCTTCCCCTGAGAATTTCTGAAGAGTTTGAGATGGTTGGGTGTTAGCTTTTGTCTAAATGTTTGATAGAATTCACCTCTGTTGCAATCTGGTTCTGGACTTTTGTTTGTTGGGAGATTTTTAATCACAGTTTCAATTTCATTACTTGTGATTTGTCTGTTCATATTTTCTACTTCTTCCTGGTTCAGTCTTGGAAGGTTATACCTTTCTAAGAATTTGTGCATTTCTTCCAGGTTGTCCATTTTACTGGCATAGAGATGCTTGTAGTAGTCTCTTAGGATGCTTTATTTCTGTGGTGTCTGTTGCAACTTCTCCTTTTTCATTTCTAATTTTATTGATTTGAGCTCTCTCCCCCTTTTTCTCTTTTTTTTTTTTGCGATACGCTGGCCTCTCACTGTTGTGGCCTCTCCCATTGTGGAGCACAGGCTCTGGACGCGCAGGCTCATCGGCCATGGCTCACGGACTCAGCCGCTCCGCAGCATGGGGGGGTCTTCCCAGACCGGGGCACGAACCCATGTCCCTTACATTGGCAGGTGGACTCTCAACCACTGTGCCACCAGGGAAACCCTCTCCCTCTTTTTCTTGCGTCTGGCTAAAGTTTATCATTTTTGTTTATCTTCTCAAAGAACCAGCTTTTAGTTTTATTGATCTTTGCTATTGTTCTCTTTGTTTCTCTTCATTTATTTATGCTCTGATCTTTATGATTTCTTTCCTTCTACTAACTTTGGGTTTTGTTCTTCTCTCTCTAGTTCGTTTAGGTGTAAGGTTAGATTATTTGAGATTTTTCTTGTTTCTTGAGGTAGGCTTGTATTGGTATAAACTTCCCTCTTAGAACTGCTTTTGCTGCATCCCATAGGTTTTGGATCATTGTGTTTTTGTTGTCATTTGTCTCTAGGTTGTTTTTGATTTCCTCTTTTATTTCTTCAGTGATCTCTTGGTTATTTAGTAACGTATTGTTTAGCCTCCATGTGTTTCTGTTTTTTACATTTTTTACCCTGTAATTGATTTCTAATTTCTTAGCATTGTGGTCAGAACAGCTGCTTGATATTATTTCAGTTTTCTTAAATTTCCTGATCTATTGATCATTATGTAGTGTCCTTCCTTTTCTCTTGTAACATTCTTTATTTTAAAATCTATTTTATGTGATATGAGTATTGCTATTCCAGCTTTCTTCTGATTTTCATTTGCATGGAATATATTTTTCCATCCCCTCACTTTCAGTCTGTATGTGTCCCTAGGTCTGAAATGGGTCTCTTGTAGACAGCATATATATGGGTCTTGTGTTTGTATCCATTCAGCGAGTGTGTATCTTTTGGTTGGAGCATTTAATCCATTCACGTGTAAGGTAATTATCAATATGTATCTTCCTATTACTATTTTCTGAATTGTTATGGGTTTGTCTTGGTGGGTCCTTTTCTTTTGTGTTTCCCACTTAGAGAAGTTCCTTTAGCATTTGTTGTAGAGCTGGTTTCTTGGTGCTGAATGCTCTTAGCTTTTGTTTGTCTGTAAAGCTTTTGATTTCTCCATCAAATCTGAATGAGATCCTTGCGAGGTGGAGTACTCTTGGTTGTAGTTTCTTCCCTTTCATCACTTTAAATTTATCATGCCACACCCTTCTGGCTTGTAGATTTTCTGCTGAGAAATCAGCTGTTAACCTTATGGGAGTTCTGTTGTATGTTACTTGTCATTTTTCCCTTGTTGCTTTCAATAATTTTTCTTTGTCTTTAACTTTTGTCACTTTGATTACTATGTGTCTCGGCATTTTTCTCCTTTGGTTTATCCTGCCTGGGACTCTCTGCACTTCGTGGACTACAGTGGCTTTTTCTTTTCCCATGCTAGGGAAGTTTGTGACTATAATCTCTTCAAATGTTTTCTCGGGTCCTTTCTCTCTCTCTCTTCTCCATCTGGACCCCTATAATGCAAATGGTGTTGCGTTTAATGTTGTCCCAGAGGTCTCTTAGGGTGTCTTCACTTATTTTCATTCTTTTTCTTTATTCTGTTCCATGGCAGTGATTTCCACCTTTGTGTCTTCCAGGTCACTTATCCATTCTTCTGCCACAGTTATTTTGCTACTGACTCCTTCTAGTGTATTTTCATTTCAGTTATTGTATTGTTCATCTCTGTTTGTTTGTTCTTTAATTCTTCTAGGTCTTTGTTAAGCATTTCTTGCATCTTCTCGATCTTTGCCTCCATTCTTTTTCCAAGGTCTTGGATCATCTTCACTATCATTATTCCGAATTCTTTTACTGGAAGGTTGCCTATCCCCACCTCATTTCGTTGTTTTTGTGGGGATTTATCTTGTTCCTTGATCTGATATAAAGTCCTCTGCCTTTTCATTTTCTCTATCTTTCTGTGAATGGGGTTTTCCTTCCACAGGCTGCAGAATTGTAGTTTTTCTTGCTTCTGCTGTCTGCTCTCCAGTGGATGAATCTATCTTAGAGGCTTGTGCAGCATTCCTGATGTGAGGGACTGGTGGTGGGTAGAGCTGGGTGTTGCTCTGGTGGGCAGAGCTTTAATCTGCTTGTCTGTGGATTAAATAAAACTTTAATAAAATGTTTAATCCACTTATCTGCTGATTCATGGGGCTGGGTTCTCTCCCTGTTGGTTATTTGGCCTGAGGCGACCCAGCACTGGAGCCTACCTTGCTCTCGGTGGGGCTAATGGTGGACTCTGGGAGGGCTCACACCAAGGAATATTTCCCAGAACTTCTGCTGCCAGTGTCGTTGTCCCCATGGTGAGCCACAGCCACACCACACCTCTGCAGGAGACCCTCTAAAACTAGCAGGTAGGTCTGGTGTTTCACCTGCGGGGTGATGGCTCCTTCCCCTGGGTCCTGATGTGCAGACTACTTTGTGTGTGCCCTCCAAGAGTGGAGTCTCTGTTGAGACTCTGAGTCTCTGAGTGCAGTTGAGACTCTGACACTCAGAGTGGAGTCACACAGACTCTGGATCCTGTGAAGCTTCGATGCTTTGTGGTTCTAGAAATTCTATAGGAGACTGTTCACAGCAGGTGAAGCTAATGCTGTCAGTAGAGGTGGTGAAGCCAAAGATCTGCACATCTGACTAGAGGTGCCGATGTACATACAGGACAAAACAATCTCATGTGAATGTAGTTCAGGCACATTTAAGATGAATGCAGTCATGTTAATGCCTAACATCTTCTATCTTGTGCCTCCCCTCAGGGACCCCCTCCTCAGTTCCTGAGGCTCCTGTAAGTCATGTAGAGACATGGAGACTGAACTCTGTCCAGTCTGAGCCCTGAGTTACCCTGTGTGTATCTTAGGATACTTTGTATTTCTGTGGTGGCTGTTGTAACATCATCTCTTTCAGTTCTGATTAATTTGGGCCCTCTCTTTTTAAAAAAACATACTACCGTTGTCTTTTATTCTTTACAGAAGTTTAATAAGTGTTTGATCTACTACTCTTACTCTATGTATACTTTTTGCAGTGAGATTTTTACTTTTGTTTGTTTTCTTGTTACTGTCAATAATTAGTGAGACTTCTTTTAAGCTACCTTCAACATTGCTTATAAAGCTGCTTTATTAGTGATGACAGAGCTTTAATGGAAGTCGTGTTCTGGTTGTAAACTAGAATGCAATGTGCCAGCAAAAAGCCCCTTAAGTGTATGTCTCATTACTTCTTGTTCTTTTTTTAATTTAATTTTTATTTTTTATCACAGCAAATTTGATTACAATGTTTTGTTTGTTCTAGGTGTGCAAGATGTGGTTCTTTTACACATATACATGTATCTGTACTTCGTCAGATTGTTTTCTCATGTAGGTTATGACACAATGTTGAGTAGTCTTCTCTTGGTATTCCGTAGGTCTCTGGTGATTATATATTTCACCTGTGTTTGTGTATCTCTGTTAACCCCAATATCCTAATGTATCCAATCCTCACACCTTTCCACTGATGAACCATAAGTTTGTTTAATGAATCTGTGATTGCCTTTCTGTGTGGAAATATAAGTGATATGATATGATATGTGTCTTTGGCTTTCTCACTTACTACAAGTTGCGTGATTACCTCTAGACTCATGTACGGTGCTGCAAATGGCATTGTGCTATTTTTCTCCTTGGCTAATATTCCATCTGTACATGTACAAGTTCTTCTTTGTTCACTCACCTCTTGATGGACTTTTTGGTTACTTCCATGTCTTGGCTATTGTCATACTGCTGCAATGCACATTTGCCTGCCTCTGTCTTTCCAATTCTGTCTTTTTACGTTATAGGCCCAGGAGTGGGCCTCCTGTATCACATGGTTTCTCAGGGTTTACCTTTTAAATGCACCACGATTCTCTTCTCATTAGTGGCTCTTTCCAGGTTACATCCCACTTAAAGTTGAGGGTATGCATTTCTCCACAACTGCTTCAGCATTTATTGTTTGTAGTTTCCTTGCTGATGGATATTCTGGCTGGTGTGAGCTGATACCTCTTTGTGGTTGAATTTTCATGTGACTCATAATCCATTGAAATTGAGCTTTAAGGCTTGTCCTTTGTACTTTTCAGACTGTGATTACAGCTTAGCTCTTCAAAGTTTTTCTTAAAGTATGTGTCACATTTTGAAATTTATTGGCCATTACCTCCCCCAAGACATTTCGAGGGCAGGTTTCATTTACAGCCCTGCAGTACTTGTTCACATAAAGTGACCATTAGCACAGGCTTTAAAGCTGCTTTTGCAGGTACCGGCCAGAGGGCCGCAGCCTTTCTACGTTCCCCATGCTGGTACTAGGGAAACAGACCTTCCGGCCAGTGGTCTTCCTCAGTAATAAATTACAGTGGAATGTGCCCGGATAAACCCCCAAAAGATGATGTCTCCTTACTTTCGTTTGTTTTTTAAAATTAATTAATTTTTTTAATTTTTTTTTTTTTTTTTTTTTTTTTTGTGGTACGCGGGCCTCTCACTGTTCTGGCCTCTCCCGTTGCGGAGCACAGGCTCCAGACGTGCTGGCTCAGCAGCCATGGCTCACAGGCCAAGCTGCTCTGCGGCATGTGGGATCCTTCCGGACCAGGGCATGAACCCGTGTCCCCTGCATCGGCAGGCGGACTCTCAACCACTGCGCCGCCAGGGAAGCCCTACTTTATATTTTTATTGGAGTAATATTCCATTGTGTATATGGACCACTTCTTGGTGCATTCCTCTCTTGATGGACATTTTCGTTGCTTTCAAGTGTCGGCTATATTAAATATTCCTGGAGTGCAAGATTGCCAGCCTGTGACTTTCTGATTCTCATTTTCTCAGGTGATAGGCCCAGCAGTGGGTGTGACTGATTGACTAGTAGCTCAATGTTTACCTTTTCAGAGCACCTCCATTGTGTTTTCATTAGTGGCTCTTACCACGTCCCCCTTAGAACCGAGGGTACGCATTTCTCCACAGTCCCTTCAGCATTTATTGTTTGCAGAATGTTTGCTAATTGCCATTCTGACTGCTGTGACCTGATAGGTTTTTGTAATTTGGGTTTGCAGGTCTTTAAAAATTCCTAATATTCAGCATTTTTCCACGCCTTTTTCTTTTCTGTTTAAAAAAAATAGGGTGAGTACAATATTATCTCTTGAAATTGCCTCGTTGGAAGGTTGCCCTCGTTTGAATTTTGTGGTCGATGTTCGACCCCTGGACTCTTTTTGAGTGCAGGTGTCATTTACACGCCTGCAGTGATTGTGAATATTTAGTGACCATTAGCACTGGGTTTAAAGCTGGTGTTGTGGGAAACGACCACAAAGCGGCAGCGAGTCTCCATTCCCAAATCTGCCTACTAGGGCAGCAGAGACTTTCTGGAAGTCGGGTTCCTAGGTTGTAAATTAGAATGGAATGTGCCGGGAAAAAGCCCCTGAAGTTTATGTCTCATTACTTCTTGTTCGTTGTTTTAATTGTTTTAATCGGGGTAGTGGTTAGAATAGTTTGTCCTAGGTGTACACAGTCTGGTTCATTTGTACATCATATGTATCTATTCACGTACAGATCCTTTTCCCAGTAAAGGATTACAGAGTGTTCTGTAGACCTCCCTTGCTATGTGCTCGGGCTTTTCGATATATGTACTTATTCTGTATTTGTATAGGTATGGTAAACCTAATCTTAGTTTATCCATTGCCACCACCTTTCCTTTTAGATACGCAAAGTTTTCAAGTCTGTGTGTGTCTTTCTCTGTGGAAATATGTCCATTTTTGGCAGTTGTTAGGTAACACCTACAAGTGATATCATAGGATATAGGTCTTTTGCTTTCCAACTTACCTCATGTTCTGTGATTATCTCTAGGCTCATCTACGGTACCTCAAGGAGCAGTGTTTCATTGTTTCCCATGGCTCATATTCCATTGTGTACATGGACCACTTCCTCTTTGTGCATTTTTCTGTTCATGAACATTTTGGTTTCTTCCAAGTCTTGGCTCTGTTAAATGCTCCTGCTCCTGCAGTGCAGGATTGCCAGCCTATGTCTCTTTCATTCTGGTCTGCTCAGGTGATGGGCACATGGAAGAACCTACCAGATCACGCGGTAGCTCAATTTTTACTTTTAAACGCACCTCCATTATGTTTCACTGCTGACTGTTACCAGTTTACATCCCCCCAGTCTAGAGGGTACACAGTTGCCTAAAACCCCTTCAGCATTTATTCTTTGTGGACCTTTTGCTGATGGTCAGTCGACTGGTGTGAGTTGAAACCTTTTTGTAGATTAGATTTGCATGAGTCTAATAATTCCTAAGGTTGAGCTTCTATCCATTTTCCTTTTTATTAATCAAGAGACTAAGTCTAACTTACCTCATCTTACTACCTTCTTGAAAATTTTGCCTTTTTTGAATTTTTTTGGCCATTCCTCACCTCAGGACATTTTCTGAGGGCAGGTGTCCTTACGGCTCTGAGGCCATGTGAATGTTAAGTGACCATTAACTGTGGGTTTAAAGCCGCTCTTGCGGGAAACGGCCACAAAGCGGCAGCATTTCTACATTTCCAACTGGGTTTTTGGGCAAGAGAGCCTTCCTGGAAATCGTGTTAGTAGGCTGCAACTTAGAGTGGAATGGGCCAGGACACCCCCACCCCCAAGAGCTTATATCTCCTTACCTCTTGTTTGTTTTTTAAATTTAATTTTTATTTATTATCAGAGCAAATTTGATAAAAATGTTGTTTGTTCTAGGTGTACATAATCTGGTTCATTATATCTGTGTATCTATCTATTCATCTTTGGCTCCTTTCCCGTGTAGGTTATTACCGAGTGATGAGCTCAATTTTTAAATTTAAACGCACCGCCATTCTCATCTCACTACTGGCTGTTACCAGTTTACGTCCCACCAGCACTTAGAGTGTAAACAGTTCTCTAAAACCCTTTCGGCATTCACGTTTTGTAGACTATTTTGCTGATGATCATTCTGACGGTGGTAAGGTGAACGTTTTTGTACATTGGATTTGCATGGCTTTATTAGTTCCTGAAATTGAGCATTATTCCATGCATTTTTTTAAACAAAAAGAAAGACAGAATGTGCATAAAATATGCCACTTGATATTGTCTGTTTGAAATGTTGAGGTCTTTTGAATTTTGTGGTCGACTTACGACCCCAGGAATTTTTTTAGGCCCAGTGTCCTTTAGAGTCCTGCACATATTTTGAATATTAAGTGACCATTAGCTTAGCGCTTTGTTTAAAGCTGCTGTTGTGTGAAACAGCCACAGGGCGGCAGCATTTCTCCCTTACCAAATCTGGTTACCACAGCAACAGAGCCTTAATGGAAGTCGTGTTCTAGGTTGTAAATTAGAATGGAATGTGCTACGCAGAATTCCTTTAAGTTTATGTCTCATTATTTCTTGTTCATATTTTTAATTATTTTTTATCACAGCAAATTTGATTACAATGTTTTGTTTGTTCTAGGTGTGCAAGATGTGGTTCTTTCACACATCTACATATATCTATTCTTCGGATCCTCTTCCCATGTAGGTTATGACACAGTGTTGAGTAGTCTTCTCTTGGTATTCTGTAGGTCTTTGGTGATTATATATTTACCATGTGTTTGTATATCTCTGTTAACCCCAATATCGTAATGTATCCAGTCCTCACACCTTTCCATTTGGGGCAACCATAAGTTTGTTTAATGAATCTGTGATTGCCTTTCTCTGTGGAAATATCTTCATTGGTATCAATTTTTAGGTAACACCCATAAGTGATATGATAGGATATGTGTCTTTCGCTTTCTGACTTACTGCAAGTTGCGTGATTACCTCTAGACTCCTCTATGGTCCTGCAAACGGCATTGTTTCATTTTTTTTCCTTGGCTAATGTTCCATCTGTACATGGACCAGTTCTTCTTTCTCCACTCATCTCTTGATGGACGTTTGTCTTGGCTCTTGTTATACTTCTACAGTGCAGATTTACCTGCCTGTGTCTCTCCAGTTCTGTCTTCTTAGGATATAGTCCGAGGAGCGGGTGTGCTGGATCATATAGGAGCTCAAGCTTTACCTTTTAAAGGCACCTCCATTCTGTTCCCATTAGTGGCTCTTACCAGGTTCCGTCCCACTTCAAATTGAGGGTATGCATTTCTCCACAACCTCTTCAGCATTGATCATTTGTAGTTTTTTTGCTGATGGTTATTCTGAGCTGATACCTCTTTGTGGTTGGATTTGCATGTGTCTCACACTCCCTTCAAACTGAGCTTTCAGGCATGTCCTTTTATTTTTCAAACTGTTATTACAGCTGACGTCTTCAAATGGTTTTCTTTTCAAAATGTGCCACATTTTGAAACTTTTGGGCCTTTACTTGCGTCAAGACATTTTAAGGGCAGTTTACATTTGCAGCCCTGCAGTACTTGTGCATATGAAGTGCCCATGAGCAAAGATTTCAAAGCTGCTGTTGCAGGTATCGGCCAGAGGGTGGCAGCATTTCTACGTTTTCCCCTCTGGTACCTAGGGAAACAGACCTTCCTGCCAGTGGTGTTCCTCAGTTATAAATTACAGTGCAGTGTGCCCTGATATACCCCCAAAAGCTTATGTCTCCTTACTTATGTTTGTTTTTTAAATTTAATTTATATTTTTTAGTGGATTAATATTCCATTGTGTACATGGACCACTTCTTCTTTGTGCATTCCTCTGTTAATGGACATTTTCGTTGCTTCCAAGTGTTGGCTATATTAAATATTGCTGGAGTGCAGTATTGCCAGCCTGTGACTTTTGATTCTCATTTTCTCAGGTGATATAGGCCCAGCAGTGGGTATGGTTCATTGACTGGTAGCTCAATGTTTACCTTTTCAGAGCACCTCCATTGTGTTTCCATTAGTGGCTCTTAACACGTCCCAATTAACACCTCGGGTACGCATTTTTCCACAACCCCTTCAGCATTTATTGTTTGCAGAATGTTTGCTCATGGACATTCTGACTGCTGTGACCTGATAGGTTTTTGTAATTTGGATTTGCATGTCTTTAATAATTCCTAATATTCAGCGTTTTTCCACACCTTTCTCTTTTCTTTAGAAAAAAAAGTGTGAGTACAATATAGCCCTTGAAATTGTCTTCTTGGAAGGTTGGCCTCTTTTTTTTTTTTTTTTTTTTTTTTTTGCGGTACGCGGGACCTTTCACTTTTGTGGCCTCTCCCGTTGAGGAGCACAGGCTCTGGACGCGCAGGCTCAGCGGCCATGGCTCACGGGCCCAGCCGCTCCGCGGCATGTGGGATCTTCCCGGACCGGGGCACGAACCCGTGTCTCCTGCATCGGCAGGCGGACTCTCAACGACTGCGCCACCAGGGAAGCCCAGGTTGGCCTCTTTTGAACTCTGGGGTCGATTTTCGACCCCAGAATTTTATTTGAGTGCAGGTGTCATTTACACGCCTGCAGTGGTTGTGAATATTTAGTGACCATTAGCACTGGGTTTAAAGCTGGTGTTGTGGGAAACGACCACAAAGCGGCAGCGAGTCTCCATTCCCAAATCTGCCTACTAGGGCAGCAGAGCCTTCCTGGAAGTCGGGTTCTTAGGTTGTAAATTAGAATGGAATGTGCCGGGAAAAAGCCCCTGAAGTTTATGTCTCATTACTTCTTGTTCGTTGTTTTAATTGTTTTAATCGGGGTAGTGATTAGAATAGTTTGTCCTAGGTGTGCACAGTCTGGTTCATTTGTACATCATATGTACCTATTCACGTACAGATCCTTTTCCCAGTAAAGGATTACAGAGTGTTCTGTAGACCTCCCTTGCTATGTGCTCGGGCTTTTCGATATATGTACTTATTCTGTATTTGTATAGGTATGGTAAACCTAATCTTAGTTTATCCATTGCCACCACCTTTCCTTTTAGATACGCAAAGTTTTCAAGTCTGTGTGTGTCTTTCTCTGTGGAAATATGTCCATTTTTGGCAGTTGTTAGGTAACACCTACAAGTGATATCATAGGATATAGGTCTTTTGCTTTCCAACTTACCTCATGTTCTGTGATTATCTCTAGGCTCATCTACGGTACCTCAAGGAGCAGTGTTTCATTGTTTCCCATGGCTCATATTCCATTGTGTACATGGACCACTTCCTCTTTGTGCATTTTTCTGTTCATGAACATTTTGGTTTCTTCCAAGTCTTGGCTCCGTTAAATGCTCCTGCTCCTGCAGTGCAGGATTGCCAGCCTATGTCTCTTTCATTCTGGTCTGCTCAGGTGATGGGCACATGGAAGAACCTACCAGATCACGCGGTAGCTCAATTTTTACTTTTAAACGCACCTCCATTATGTTTCACTGCTGACTGTTACCAGTTTACATCCCCCCAGTCTAGAGGGTACACAGTTGCCTAAAACCCCTTCAGCATTTATTCTTTGTGGACCTTTTGCTGATGGTCAGTCGACTGGTGTGAGTTGAAACCTTTTTGTAGATTAGATTTGCATGAGTCTAATAATTCCTAAGGTTGAGCTTCTATCCATTTTCCTTTTTATTAATCAAGAGACTAAGTCTAACTTACCTCATCTTACTACCTTCTTGAAAATTTTGCCTTTTTTGAATTTTTTTGGCCATTCCTCACCTCAGGACATTTTCTGAGGGCAGGTGTCCTTACGGCTCTGAGGCCATGTGAATGTTAAGTGACCATTAACTGTGGGTTTAAAGCCGCTCTTGCGGGAAACGGCCACAAAGCGGCAGCATTTCTACATTTCCAACTGGGTTTTTGGGCAAGAGAGCCTTCCTGGAAATCGTGTTAGTAGGCTGCAAATTAGAGTGGAATGGGCCAGGACACCCCCACCCCCAAGAGCTTATATCTCCTTACCTCTTGTTTGTTTTTTAAATTTAATTTTTATTTATTATCAGAGCAAATTTGATAAAAATGTTGTTTGTTCTAGGTGTACATAATCTGGTTCATTATATCTGTGTATCTATCTATTCATCTTTGGCTCCTTTCCCGTGTAGGTTATTACCGAGTGATGAGCTCAATTTTTAAATTTAAACGCACCGCCATTCTCATCTCACTACTGGCTGTTACCAGTTTATGTCCCCAACAGCACTTAGAGTGTAAAAGTTCTCTAAAACCTTTTCGGCATTCACGTTTTGTAGACTATTTTGCTGATGATCATTCTGACGGTGGTAAGGTGAACGTTTTTGTACATTGGATTTGCATGGCTTTATTAGTTCCTGAAATTGAGCATTATTCCATGCATTTTTTTAAACAAAAAGAAGAAGAAAGACAAAATGTGCATAAGATATGCCACTTGATATTGTCTTTTTGAAATGTTGAGGTCTTTTGAATTTTGTGGTCGACTTACGACCCCAGGAATTTCTTTAGGCCCAGTGTCCTTTAGAGTCCTACACATATTTTGAATATTAAGTGACCATTAGCTTAGCGCTTTGTTTAAAGCTGCTGTTGTGTGAAACAGCCACAAGGCGGCAGCATTTCTCCTTTACCAAATCTGGGTACCACGGCAACAGAGCCTTAATGGAAGTCGTGTTCTAGGTTGTAAATTAGAATGGGATGTGCTACGCAGAATTCCTTTAAGTTTATGTCTCATTATTTCTTGTTCATATTTTTAATTATTTTTTATCACAGCAAATTTGATTACAATGTTTTGTTTGTTCTAGGTGTGCCAGATGTGGTTCTTTCACACATCTACATATATCTGTTCTTCGGATCCTCTTCCCATGTAGGTTATGACACAGTGTTGAGTAGTCTTCTCTTGGTATTCTGTAGGTCTTTGGTGATTGATTATATATTTACCATGTGTTTGTGTATCTCTGTTAACCCCAATATCGTAATGTATCCAGTCCTCACACCTTTCCATTTGGGGCAACCATAAGTTTGTTTAATGAATCTGTGATTGCCTTTCTCTGTGGAAGTATCTTCATTGGTATCAATTTTTAGGTAACACCCATAAGTGATATGATAGGATATGTGTCTTTGGCTTTCTCACTTACTACAAGTTGCGTGATTACCTCTAGACTCATGTACGGTGCTGCAAATGGCATTGTGCTATTTTTCTCCTTGGCTAATATTCCATCTGTACATGTACAAGTTCTTCTTTGTTCACTCACCTCTTGATGGACTTTTTGGTTACTTCCATGTCTTGGCTATTGTCATACTGCTGCAATGCACATTTGCCTGCCTCTGTCTTTCCAATTCTGTCTTTTTACGTTATAGGCCCAGGAGTGGGCCTCCTGTATCACATGGTTTCTCAGGGTTTACCTTTTAAATGCACCACGATTCTCTTCTCATTAGTGGCTCTTTCCAGGTTACATCCCACTTAAAGTTGAGGGTATGCATTTCTCCACAACTGCTTCAGCATTTATTGTTTGTAGTTTCCTTGCTGATGGATATTCTGGCTGGTGTGAGCTGATACCTCTTTGTGGTTGAATTTTCATGTGACTCATAATCCATTGAAATTGAGCTTTAAGGCTTGTCCTTTGTATTTTTCAGACTGTGATTACAGCTTAGCTCTTCAAAGTTTTTCTTAAAGTATGTGTCACATTTTGAAATTTATTGGCCATTACCTCCCTCAAGACATTTCGAGGGCAGGTTTCATTTACAGCCCTGCAGTACTTGTTCACATAAAGTGACCATTAGCACAGGCTTTAAAGCTGCTTTTGCAGGTACCGGCCAGAGGGCCGCAGCCTTTCTACGTTCCCCATGCTGGTACTAGGGAAACAGACCTTCCGGCCAGTGGTCTTCCTCAGTAATAAATTACAGTGGAATGTGCCCGGATAAACCCCCAAAAGATGATGTCTCCTTACTTTCGTTTGTTTTTTAAAATTAATTAATTTTTTTAATTTTTTTTTTTTTTTTTTTTTTTTTTTTGTGGTACGCGGGCCTCTCACTGTTCTGGCCTCTCCCGTTGCGGAGCACAGGCTCCAGACGTGCTGGCTCAGCAGCCATGGCTCACAGGCCAAGCTGCTCTGCGGCATGTGGGATCCTTCCGGACCGGGGCATGAACCCGTGTCCCCTGCATCGGCAGGCGGACTCTCAACCACTGCGCCGCCAGGGAAGCCCTACTTTATATTTTTATTGGAGTAATATTCCATTGTGTATATGGACCACTTCTTGGTGCATTCCTCTCTTGATGGACATTTTCGTTGCTTTCAAGTGTCGGCTATATTAAATATTCCTGGAGTGCAAGATTGCCAGCCTGTGACTTTCTGATTCTCATTTTCTCAGGTGATAGGCCCAGCAGTGGGTGTGACTGATTGACTAGTAGCTCAATGTTTACCTTTTCAGAGCACCTCCATTGTGTTTTCATTAGTGGCTCTTACCACGTCCCCCTTAGAACCGAGGGTACGCATTTCTCCACAGTCCCTTCAGCATTTATTGTTTGCAGAATGTTTGCTAATTGCCATTCTGACTGCTGTGACCTGATAGGTTTTTGTAATTTGGGTTTGCAGGTCTTTAAAAATTCCTAATATTCAGCATTTTTCCACGCCTTTTTCTTTTCTGTTAAAAAAAATAGGGTGAGTACAATATTATCTCTTGAAATTGCCTCGTTGGAAGGTTGCCCTCGTTTGAATTTTGTGGTCGATGTTCGACCCCTGGACTCTTTTTGAGTGCAGGTGTCATTTACACGCCTGCAGTGATTGTGAATATTTAGTGACCATTAGCACTGGGTTTAAAGCTGGTGTTGTGGGAAACGACCACAAAGCGGCAGCGAGTCTCCATTCCCAAATCTGCCTACTAGGGCAGCAGAGACTTTCTGGAAGTCGGGTTCCTAGGTTGTAAATTAGAATGGAATGTGCCGGGAAAAAGCCCCTGAAGTTTATGTCTCATTACTTCTTGTTCGTTGTTTTAATTGTTTTAATCGGGGTAGTGGTTAGAATAGTTTGTCCTAGGTGTACACAGTCTGGTTCATTTGTACATCGTATGTATCTATTCACGTACAGATCCTTTTCCCAGTAAAGGATTACAGAGTGTTCTGTAGACCTCCCTTGCTATGTGCTCGGGCTTTTCGATATATGTACTTATTCTGTATTTGTATAGGTATGGTAAACCTAATCTTAGTTTATCCATTGCCACCACCTTTCCTTTTAGATACGCAAAGTTTTCAAGTCTGTGTGTGTCTTTCTCTGTGGAAATATGTCCATTTTTGGCAGTTGTTAGGTAACACCTACAAGTGATATCATAGGATATAGGTCTTTTGCTTTCCAACTTACCTCATGTTCTGTGATTATCTCTAGGCTCATCTACGGTACCTCAAGGAGCAGTGTTTCATTGTTTCCCATGGCTCATATTCCATTGTGTACATGGACCACTTCCTCTTTGTGCATTTTTCTGTTCATGAACATTTTGGTTTCTTCCAAGTCTTGGCTCCGTTAAATGCTCCTGCTCCTGCAGTGCAGGATTGCCAGCCTATGTCTCTTTCATTCTGGTCTGCTCAGGTGATGGGCACATGGAAGAACCTACCAGATCACGCGGTAGCTCAATTTTTACTTTTAAACGCACCTCCATTATGTTTCACTGCTGACTGTTACCAGTTTACATCCCCCCAGTCTAGAGGGTACACAGTTGCCTAAAACCCCTTCAGCATTTATTCTTTGTGGACCTTTTGCTGATGGTCAGTCGACTGGTGTGAGTTGAAACCTTTTTGTAGATTAGATTTGCATGAGTCTAATAATTCCTAAGGTTGAGCTTCTATCCATTTTCCTTTTTATTAATCAAGAGACTAAGTCTAACTTACCTCATCTTACTACCTTCTTGAAAATTTTGCCTTTTTTGAATTTTTTTGGCCATTCCTCACCTCAGGACATTTTCTGAGGGCAGGTGTCCTTACGGCTCTGAGGCCATGTGAATGTTAAGTGACCATTAACTGTGGGTTTAAAGCCGCTCTTGCGGGAAACGGCCACAAAGCGGCAGCATTTCTACATTTCCAACTGGGTTTTTGGGCAAGAGAGCCTTCCTGGAAATCGTGTTAGTAGGCTGCAAATTAGAGTGGAATGGGCCAGGACACCCCCACCCCCAAGAGCTTATATCTCCTTACCTCTTGTTTGTTTTTTAAATTTAATTTTTATTTATTATCAGAGCAAATTTGATAAAAATGTTGTTTGTTCTAGGTGTACATAATCTGGTTCATTATATCTGTGTATCTATCTATTCATCTTTGGCTCCTTTCCCGTGTAGGTTATTACCGAGTGATGAGCTCAATTTTTAAATTTAAACGCACCGCCATTCTCATCTCACTACTGGCTGTTACCAGTTTATGTCCCCAACAGCACTTAGAGTGTAAAAGTTCTCTAAAACCTTTTCGGCATTCACGTTTTGTAGACTATTTTGCTGATGATCATTCTGACGGTGGTAAGGTGAACGTTTTTGTACATTGGATTTGCATGGCTTTATTAGTTCCTGAAATTGAGCATTATTCCATGCATTTTTTTAAACAAAAAGAAGAAGAAAGACAAAATGTGCATAAGATATGCCACTTGATATTGTCTTTTTGAAATGTTGAGGTCTTTTGAATTTTGTGGTCGACTTACGACCCCAGGAATTTCTTTAGGCCCAGTGTCCTTTAGAGTCCTACACATATTTTGAATATTAAGTGACCATTAGCTTAGCGCTTTGTTTAAAGCTGCTGTTGTGTGAAACAGCCACAAGGCGGCAGCATTTCTCCTTTACCAAATCTGGGTACCACGGCAACAGAGCCTTAATGGAAGTCGTGTTCTAGGTTGTAAATTAGAATGGGATGTGCTACGCAGAATTCCTTTAAGTTTATGTCTCATTATTTCTTGTTCATATTTTTAATTATTTTTTATCACAGCAAATTTGATTACAATGTTTTGTTTGTTCTAGGTGTGCCAGATGTGGTTCTTTCACACATCTACATATATCTGTTCTTCGGATCCTCTTCCCATGTAGGTTATGACACAGTGTTGAGTAGTCTTCTCTTGGTATTCTGTAGGTCTTTGGTGATTGATTATATATTTACCATGTGTTTGTGTATCTCTGTTAACCCCAATATCGTAATGTATCCAGTCCTCACACCTTTCCATTTGGGGCAACCATAAGTTTGTTTAATGAATCTGTGATTGCCTTTCTCTGTGGAAGTATCTTCATTGGTATCAATTTTTAGGTAACACCCATAAGTGATATGATAGGATATGTGTCTTTGGCTTTCTCACTTACTACAAGTTGCGTGATTACCTCTAGACTCATGTACGGTGCTGCAAATGGCATTGTGCTATTTTTCTCCTTGGCTAATATTCCATCTGTACATGTACAAGTTCTTCTTTGTTCACTCACCTCTTGATGGACTTTTTGGTTACTTCCATGTCTTGGCTATTGTCATACTGCTGCAATGCACATTTGCCTGCCTCTGTCTTTCCAATTCTGTCTTTTTACGTTATAGGCCCAGGAGTGGGCCTCCTGTATCACATGGTTTCTCAGGGTTTACCTTTTAAATGCACCACGATTCTCTTCTCATTAGTGGCTCTTTCCAGGTTACATCCCACTTAAAGTTGAGGGTATGCATTTCTCCACAACTGCTTCAGCATTTATTGTTTGTAGTTTCCTTGCTGATGGATATTCTGGCTGGTGTGAGCTGATACCTCTTTGTGGTTGAATTTTCATGTGACTCATAATCCATTGAAATTGAGCTTTAAGGCTTGTCCTTTGTATTTTTCAGACTGTGATTACAGCTTAGCTCTTCAAAGTTTTTCTTAAAGTATGTGTCACATTTTGAAATTTATTGGCCATTACCTCCCTCAAGACATTTCGAGGGCAGGTTTCATTTACAGCCCTGCAGTACCTGTTCATATGAAGTGACCATTACCACAGGTTTTAAAGCTGCTTTTGTAGGTTCGGCCAGAGGGCGGCAGCATTTCATAATTCTATGAAATATAAGTAAACACACAATATATATATTTTTTATTTTAAATTTCCATTGCTACTTTATTAAAGTACAATTATAATTCAAGTTTTTTGTAACAAGTGAAATTTAAAAAGATTAAAGGAAAGGATAATATTTTACCACTTGCCATCCTTTCCCATTCCCTTAAATGACCAGCATAATATGTAGATTTCTCATTTGATCCAGGTGTTCTATACAAATGGAACATCATGTTTCTCACTGTAGAACAACAGATTTAGGTCTCTCAGTTTTTATAGGCTACAAAAGAGTCCATAGAACAGAATTACCAAGTATTTCAGACTTAGATTTTTGAGGGACACTTATTTCATTTGTTTTATTTGTTGTTCTGCTAATTTGTTTTAACCCAAGAAAAGTATTTTTTAAAATACAAAAAAACCAAAATTAAGTTAGGGGTAAGGATTAGGGTTTAGGGTACGGGTTAGGGTACAGGTAAGGATTAGGGTACAGGTTAGGGTATGGTTATGTGTTAGGGTATGGGTTAGGGTTAGGATATGGGTTAGTATTAGGGTACAGGTTAGTGTTAGGTTATAGTGTTAGGTTACGGGTGAGGGTTAGGTTTAGGGTTAGTGTATGGGTTAGGGTATAGGTTAGGCTACAGGTTAGGGTTAGGATACAAGTTAGGAATAGCATACAGGTTAGGGTTAGGGTATGGGTTAGTGTTAGGTTACGGGTTTGGGTTAGGTTATGGGTTAGAGTACAGGTTAGGGTATGAGTTAGGGTTAAGGGATTTATTAAACCTCTCCCACTCTCCAGATATCACTTAGCATGTAAAGGAATATTATTTGGGGTCCAGCCATGGAGAAAACTTTAGACACTAGGATAAGACAAAGAACACACACATTTTAAATAAATCACTTTACGATTTTGTTTTTAACCTGTACATTAAAACACTAGTGCTTAGGAAATCTAATGGAGGCAGAAGCAGTAAAGGGTAGTTTTTGGGAATAACATCACAGATTTTCTGTAGAATACACAGATTTTGACTGGTTAGAAAGTCAAGGAGGAATGATTTTGTGCTGAAGATATAAACCCTCTTCTAAATTGAGCTGTTATTGGAAGTTAGTTAGAAAATTTTTGTTGCTGTTGTATTGCTTTGTGTTTTCATGATTATTCTGCTTGCATCTCCCTTGTTAAACCTGTGATTTGGGGAAGAGTGCCATTACTGGAAATGAGTTTACAAAATTATTCTCAAAATCAGAAGGAAATGGTTCTCAACTAAATATTAAGAAATAATCTCTATACTGGTGTACTAACAGAATTATGATTCAGGGATAATAATTCTATAAAACGTAACTAAACACACAATATATAATTTTTTCTTTTAAATTTCCATTGTTACTTTTAAAGTACAATTATAATTCAAGTTTTGTAACAAGAGAAATTTAAAAAGAGTAAAGGAAAAGATATTTTACCACTTGCCATCCTTTCCCACTCCCTGAAACGACCAGCATAATGTGTAGCTTTCTTATTTTATCCAGATGTTCCTTACATCTGGAACATCATGTTCTCACTGTTAGAAAAGCATATTTAGCTCTCACACTTTTTATAGGCTACATAACAGTCCATAGAACATAAGTACCAAGTATTTCAGACTTAGGCTTTTGTGGGACACTTAGGTTACTTTGTTTTATTTTGTTCTGCTAATTTGTTTTAAACCCAGAAAAATATTTTTTAAAATACAATAAAAAAAATTTAAGTGTAAGGTTTAGGGTATGGGTTAGGGTTAGGGTTAGGGTATGGGTTAGGGTTAGGGTACAGGTTAGTGTACAGCTACGGTTTAGGGTAAGGGTTAGGGTACGGTCTAGGGTTAGCGTACGGGTTATGGTTAGGGTATGGGTTAGGCGTATGGTTAGGGTACGGATTATGGTTAGGTTACGGGATAGGGTTAGAGTATGGGTTAGGTTGAGGGTTAGGGCACAGGTGAGGGTTGGGTAAGGGTTGGGTAAGGGTTAGGGTTATGGTTAGGGTATGCTTTAGGGTTAGGGTATTTATTAAAACTCTCCCACTCTCTAGATATCATTTAGCACGTAAAGGAATATTATTTGCAGTCCAACCGTGGAAGAGACTTTAGATACTAGGATAAGACAAAGAATACACACATTTTAAATAAATTACATTACGATTTTGTTTTTAACCTGTACATTAAAACACTACTTCTTAGGAAATCTATTGGAGGCAGAAGCAGTAAAGGGTAATTTTATGGGAATAACATCACAAATTTTCCGTAGAATACACAGATTTTGACTGGTTAGAAAGTCAAGGAGGAATGCTTTTCCTAATATATAAATCCTGTTGTAAATTGAGCTGTCATTGGAAGTTAGTTAGAAATTTTTTGTTGCTGTTGTATTGCTTTGTGTTTTCATGATTATTCTGTTTGCATCTCCCTTGTTAAACCTGTGATTTGGGGAAGAGTGCCATTTCTGAAAATGAGTTTACAGAATTATTCTCAAAAACAGAAGGAAATGGTTCTGACCTTAATATTAAGGAATAACCTGTATACTGGTATCCTAACAATTATGATTCAGGGATAAAATTCTATGAACTGTAATTAAACACAATATATATTTTTTTGTTTTAAATTTCCATTCTTTTTTTAAAGTACAATTATAATTCAAGTACTTTGTAACAAATGAAATTTAAAAAGATTAAAGGAAAAGATAATATTTTATCACTTGCCATCCTTTCCCACTCCCTGAAACGACCAGCATAATGTGTAGTTTTCTCATTTTATCCAGGTGTTTCTTACATCTGGAACATCATGTTTCTCACTGTAGAAAAACAGATACAGCTCTCACACATTTTATAGGCTACATAACAGTCCATAGAACAGAAGTACCAAGTATTTCAGACTTAGGTTTTTGTGGGACACTCAGGTAACTTTGTTTTATTTTGTTGTTCTGCTAATTTGTTTTAACCCCAGAAAAATATTTTTTTAAATACAAAAAAAAAAATTAAGTTCGGGTTAAGGATTAGGGTTAACGGTACAGGTTCGGGTAAGGGTTAGGGTTAGAATTAGGGTACGGTTCAGGGTACAGGGTAGGGTATGGCTACGGGTTAGGTTACGGGTTAGAGTTAGGGTAGGGTTTAGGGTTAGGTTTAGGGTATGGGTTCAGGTTAGGGTACATTTTAGGATATGGCTATGGGTTAGGGTACGGGTTAGTGTTAGGGTACGGGTTAGGCTTATGGTAAGTGTTAGAGTGTTAGGTTTAGGGTTAGGATTAGGGTTAGGGTAGGTTTAGGGTACAGGTTAGGGTACGGCCACGGGTTAGGGTATAGGTTAGGGTTAGTGTACGGGTTAGGGTAAGGGTTAGGCTTAGGGTATGTGTTAGGTTTAGGGTACGCTTTAGGGGTAGGGTATTTATTTAACCTCTTCCACTCTACAGATACCACTTAGCAAGTAAAGGAATATTATTTGGGGTCCAGCCATGGAGAAGACTTTACACACTAGGAAAAGACAAAGAACACACACACTGTAAGAAAATCACATAAGGATTTTGTTTCTAACCTGTACATTAAAACACTAGTACTTAGGAAATCTCATGGAGGAAAAAGAAGAAAAGGGTAGTTTTATGGGAATAACATCACAGATTTTCTGTAGAATACACTGATTTTTTTTTTTTTCGGTATGTGGACCTCTCACAGTTGTGACCTCTCCCGTTGCGGAGCACAGGCTCCGAACGCGCAGGCTCAGCGGCCATGGCTCATGGGCCCAGCCGCTCCGTGGCACGTGAGATCCTCCCGGACCGGGGCACGAACCCGTGTCCCATGCATAGGCAGGCGGACTGTCAACCACTGCGCCACTAGGGAAACCCAATACATAGATTTTGACTGGTTAGAAAGTAAACGAGGAATGCTTTTATTCTGAATATATAAATCCTCTTGTAAACTGAACTGTTTTTGGAAGATGATAGAAATTTTTTGTTGCTTTTGTATTGCTTTGTGTTTTCATGATTATTCTGCTTGCATCTTCCTTGTTAAACCTGTGATTTGGGGAAGAGTGCCATTACTGGAAATGAGTTTACAGAATTATTCTCAAAAACAGAAGGAAATGGTTCTCATCTTAATATTAAGGAATAATCTCTATACTGGTGTACTAACAGAATTATGATTCAGGGATAATAATTCTATAAAATGTAAACACACAATATATATTTTTTCTTTTAAATTTCGATTGTTACTTTTTAAAAGTACAATTATAATTCAAGTTGTTTTTAAGAAGAGAAATTTAAAAAGATTAAAGGAAAAGATAACATTTTACCACTTGCCATCCTTTCCCACTCCCTGAAACGACCAGCATAATGTGTAGCTTTATTTTATCCAGGTGTTCCTTACATCTGGAACATCATGTTTCTCGCTGCATAAAAACAGATTTAGCTCTCACACGTTTTATAGGCTACATAACAGTCCATAGAAGAGAAGTACCAAGTATTACAGACTTAGTTTTTGAGAGGCACTCAGGTTACTTTCTGTTTTATTTTGTTGTTGTGCTAATTGTTTTTAACACCAGAAAAATATTTTGTAAAATACAAAAAAATTAATTTAGGAGTAAGAATTAGGGTTCAGGGTACCGGTTAGGGTACAGGTTAGGGTACCAGTTAGGGTTAGGGTACGCCTACGGGTTAAGGTTAAATAATGGGTTAGTGTACGGGTTAGGGTCAGGGTGTGGTTTAGGGTTGGGTTCTGGGTTAGGGGTAGGTTTAGGGTACAGGTTAGGTTTAGGTTTAGGGTATGGGTTAGGGCTAGGGTACGCTTTCGTGTTAGGGTATTTATTAAACTTCTCTCACTGTCCAGATATCACTTAGCACGTAAAGGAATATTATTTGGGGTCCAGCCATGGAGAAGAATTTAGACACTAGGATAAAACAAAGAACACACACATTTTAAATAAATCACATTAGGATTTTGTTTTTAACCTGTACATTAAAACACTACTGCTTAGGAAATCCAATTGAGGCAGAAACAGTAAAGGGTAGTTTCATTGGAATAGCATCACAGATTTTCTGTAGAATACACAGATTTTGACTCATAGAAAGTCAAGGAGAAACACATTTGTTCTGAAGATAAAAATCCTCTTGTAAATTTAGCTGTTTTTGGAAGGTAGAAATTTGTTGTTGCTGTTGTATTGCTTTGTGTTTTCATGATTATTTTGCTTGCATCTCCCTTGTTAGACCTGTGATTTGGGGAAGAGTGCCATTACTGGAAATGAGATTAGAGAATTATTCTCAAAAACAGAAGTAAATGGTTCTCGCCTAAATATTAAGAAATAATCTCTGTACTGGTGTACTAACAGAATTATGATTCAGGGATAATAATTTTATGAAATGTAACTAAACACACAATATATACTTTTTTCTTTTAAATTTCCATTGTTACTTTTTTAAAGTACAATTATAATTCAAGTACATTGTAACAAGGGAAATTTAAAAAGATTAAAGAAAAGATATTTTACCACTTGCCATCCTTTCACACTCCCAGAAACAATGAGCACAATGTGTAGCTTTCTCATTTTATCCAGGTGTTCCCTACATGTGGAACACCATGTTTCTCACTGTACAAAAATAGATTTAGCTTTCACACTTTTTATAGGCTACATAACAGTCCATAGAACAGAACTATCAAGTATTTCAGACTTAGCTTTTTGAGGGACATTCAGGTTACTTTCTGTTTTATTTTGTTGTTCTTGTAATTTGTTGTAACCACAGAAAAATATTTTTTAAATAAAAAAAAAATTCAGTTAGGGGTAAGGATTAGGGTTTAGGGTACGGGTATGGGTTAGGGTACAGGTTAGGATTAGGGTACAGGTTAAGGTTAGGCTTAGGGATAGCATTAGGATTAGGGTATGGGTTAGGGTACAGGTTAGGATTAGGGTACAGGTTAGGGTATGGTTTAGGGTTAGGTTATGGGTTAGGGTTAGAGTACGGCTTAGGTTTAGGGTACGCTTTAGGGTTAGGGTATTTATTAAACCTCTCCCACTCTCCAGATATCACTTAGCATGTAAAGGAATATTATCTGGGGTTTAGCCATGGAGAAAACTTTAGACGCTAGGATAAAACAAAGAACACCCACATTATAAATAAATCACATTATGGTTTTGTTTTAACCTGTACATTAAAACGCTACTGCTTAGGAAATCTAATGGAGGCACAAACAGTAAAGGGCAGTTTTGTGATTTTAACATCACAGAGTTTCTGTAGAATACACAGATTTTGACTGGTTAGAAAGTCAAGGAGGAATGCTTTTGTTCTGAATATATAAAACCTCTTCTAAATTGAGCTGTTATTGGAAGGTAGAAATTTTTTGTTGCTGTTGTATTGCTTTGTGTTTTCATGATTATTCTGCTTGCATCTCCCCTGTTAAACCTTTGATTTGGGGAAGAGTGCCATTACTGGAAATGAGATTAGAGGATTATTCTCAAAAACAGAAGGAAATGGTTCTCAACTAAATTTTAAGAAATAATGCTTTTACTGGTGTATTAACAGAATTATGATTTAGGAATAATAATTCTATGAAATGTAATTAAACACTATATATTTTCTTTTAAATTTCCATTGTTACTTTTTTAAAGTACAATTATAGTTCGAGTTTTTTGTAACGAGAAATTTTAAAAAATTAAAGGAAAAGATAATATTTTACCACTTACCATCCTTTCCCACTCCCTGAAACAACCAGCATAATGTGTAGCTTTCTTATTTTATTCAGGTGTTCCTTACATCTGGAACATCATGTTTCTCACTGTAGAAAAACAGATTTAGCTCTCACACTTTTTATAGGCTACATAACAGTCCATAGAAGAGAAGTACCAAGTATTTCAGACTTAGCTTTTTGAAGGACACTCAAGTTACTTTCTTTGTTATTTTGTTGTTCTGCTAATTTGTTTTAATGCCAGAAAAATATTTTTTTCAAATATTAAAAAAAAATTAAGGGTAAGGATTAGGGCTTAGAGTACGGGTTAGGGTACAGCTACAGGTTAGGGTTAGGGTATGGGTTAGTGTAGGGTTTGTGTACAGTTTAGGGTTAGGGTACGGGTTGGTATGGGTTAGGGTTAGTGTTAGGCTATGCCTTAGTGTACAGGTGAGGGTACGGCTACGGGTTAGGGTTAGGATACAGGTTATGGTACGTATTAATGTTAGGGAATGGGTTAGGGCATGGGTTAGGGTTATGATTAGGTTACGGTTTAGGGTACACGTTAGGGCACAGCTACAAGTTAGTGTTAGGGTATGGGTTAGGGTACAGGTTAGTGTACGGTTTAGGGTTAAGGTACAGTTTAGGGTATGGCTACGGGTATGTGTTAAGAGTTAGGTTCCGGGTTAGGGTTGGGGTCTGGGTTAGGGTTAGGGTACAGGTTAGGGTTAGGTTATGGGTTAGCGTTAGCTTACAGTTTAAGATTAGGGTACATGTTACGTTAGGGTTAGGGTGCGGGTTAGGATACAGGTTAAGGTACGGATACTGGTTAGGGTTGGGGTATAGGTTAGGATACGGGTTAGGGTTAGTGTAAGGGTTAGGGTAAGTGTTAGGATTAGGGTTAGGGTATGCTTTAGGGTTAAGGTATTTATTAAACCTCTTCCAGTCTCCAGATATCACTTAGCATGTAAAGGAATATTATTTGGGGTCCAGCCATGGAGAAGACTTTAGACACTAGGATAAGACAACACACACATTATAAATAAATCATATTAGGATTTTGTTTTTAACCTGTACATTAAAACACTACTGTTTAGGAAATCTAATGGAGGCAGAAGCAGTACAGGGTACTTTTGTGGGAATAACATCACAGATTTTCTGTAGAATACACAGATTTTGACTGGTTAGAAAGTCAAGGAGGAATGCTTTTGTTCTGAATATATAAAACCTCTTCTAAATTGAGCTGTTATTGGAAGTAAGACATTTTTTTGTTGCTGTTGTATTGCTTTGTGCTTTCATGATTAGTCTGCTTGCGTCTCCCTTGTTAAACCTTTGATTGGGGGAAAAGTGCCATTACTGGAAATGATTTTAGAGAATTATTCTCAAAAACAGAAGGAATTGGTTCTCAACTAAATATTAAGAAATAGTTCTTATACTGGTGTACTAACAGAGTTATGATTCAGGGATAATAATTCTATGAACTGTAATTAAACACACAATATATTTTTTTTCTGTTAAATTTCCATTGTTACTTTTTTAAAGTGCAATTATAGTTCAAGTTCTTTGTAACAAGAGAAATTTAAAAAGATTAAAGGAAAAGATATTTTACTACTTGCCATCCTTTCCCACTCCCTGAAACAACCAGCATAATGTGTAGCTTTCTTATTTTATCCAGGTGTTCCTTACATCTGGAACATCATGTTTCTCACTGTAGAAAAACAGATTTAGCTCTCAAACTTTTTATAGACTACATAACAATCCATAGAACAGAAAGTACCAAGTATTTCAGACTTAGATTTTTGAGGGACACTCAGGTTACTTTGTTTTATTTTGTTGTTCTTCTAATTTGTTTTAACCCCAGAAAAATATTTTTTAAAATCCAAAAAAAAAAAGAAAATTAAGTTAGGCGTAAGGATTACGGTTTCAATTTAAAAAACAAATATAAGTAAGAAAACATCAGCTTTTGGGGGTTTATCCAGGCACATTCCACCCTCATGTATTATCAAGGAACACCACTGGCAGGAAGGTCTGTTTCCCAAGTTACCAGAGTGGGGAAAGCAGAAATGCTGCCACCCTCTCGCCATTACCTGCAACAGCAGCTTTAAAACCTGTACTAATGGTCACTTTATATGCACAAGTACTGGAGGGCTGTAAATGAAACCTGCCCTCAAATTGTCTTGAGGGAGGTAATGGCCAAAATACTTCCAAATGTGGCACATGTTTCAAGAAAACAATTTAAAGAGGTAAGCTGTACTCACAGTTTGAAGGAAAAAAGGACATGACTGAAAGCTCAATTTCAAGGGATTATGAGATGCATGCAAATCCAGCCACAAAGAGGTATCAGCTCACACCATTCAGAATAACCTTCAGCGAAAATCTACAAACAATAAATGCTGAAGGGGTTGTGGAGAAGAGCATACCCTCCACTTTAAGTGGGACTCAACCTGGTAAGAGCCACTAATGAGAACAGAATGGAGGTGTCTTTACAAGGTAAACACTGAGCTACGATATGATCCAGGAGGCCCACTCCTGGGCCTATAACCTAAGAAGACAGAATTGGAAAGACACAGGCAGGCAAATCTGCACTGCAGCAGTATCACAATAGCCAAGACATAGAAGCAACCAAAAGTCCATCAACAGATGAGTGGACAAAGAAGAACTGGTACATGTACAGATGGAATATTAGCCAAGGAAAAAAATAGCACAATGCCATTTGCAGCACCGTACATGAGTCTAGAGGTAATCACGCAACTTGTACTAAGTCAAAAGAGAAAGACACATATCCTATGATATCACTTATAGGTGTTACCTAAAAACTGATACCAATGGAGATATTTTCACAGAGAAAGACAATCACAGATTCATTAAACAAACTTATGGTTCACCAATGGAAAGGTATGAGGATTATATACATTAGGATATTGGGTTTAACAGAGATATACAAACACAGGTGAAATATATAATCACCAAAGACCTACGGAATACCAAGAGAAGACCACTCAACATTATGTCATAACCTACACGGGAAAAGGATCCAAAAAAGGATAGATATATGTATATGTGTAAAAGGACCACATCTTGCACACCTACAACAAGCAAAACATTGTAATCAAAGTTGCTGTGATAAAAAATAAAAATTAAACTAAAAAAACAAGTAGTGAGACATAAACTTAAGGGGCTTTTTCCTGGCATATTCCATTCTAATTTACAACCTAGAACACGACTTCCATTGAGGCTCTGTTGCCCTCGTAACCATATTTGGTAAAGAAGAAGTGTTGCCACCTTGTGGGTGTTTCTCAAAACAGCAACTTTAAAAACTGCGCTAATGGTCACTTGATAATCAAAATAATTCCAGCCCTGTAAATGACACCTGCCCTCAAAACAAATCCTTGGGTTGTAAATCGAATAAAATACTCAAAAGACATGCAGATTTTAAAAGGACAGTTTCAACAGGCATATTTTTCGCACCTTTTGTCTTCTGTCTCCTTTTTTGTTAAAAAAAAGGTTATGGGGCTTCACTGGTGGCACACTGGTTGAGAGTCTGCCTGCCGAGGCAGGGCACACAGGTTCTTGCCCCGGTACAGGAGGATCCCACATGCCATGGAACGGATGGGCCTGTGAGCCTTGGCCGCTGAACCTGCGCGTCCTGAGCCTGTGTCCACAATGGGAGAGGCCACAACAGTAAGAGGCCCGCATACTGGGAAAAAAAAAAAAAAGGCATGGAAAAATGCTCAACATTAGGAATTCATAAAGCCATGCAAATCCAGTCTACAAAAATGTTCACCTCACAGCCGTCAGAATGATCATCAGCAAAAATCTCTACAAAGAATAAATTCTGAAGGGGTTTTAGAGAACTGCGTACCCTCTAGCTGCTGGTGGGATGTAACCTGGTAACAGCCAGTAGTGAGAACAGAATGGAGGTGCATTTAAAGGTAGAGATTTAGCTACCATGTGATCTGGTGGGCCCATTGATAGGCCTATGTCCTGAGTAGACCAGAATCAAAAAGACACAGGCTGGCCATCTTGCACTCTAGCAACATGTACCATAGCCAAGACTTGGAAGAAACCAAAATGTCCATCAACAGAAAAATGCACCAAGAAGAAGTGGTCGATGTACACAATGGAATATTAGCCATGGAAAAGTATGAAACAGTGCCGTTGGCAGCACCATACAAGGATCTAGACATAATCAGCCAACTTGAAGTAAGAAAGAAACCAAAAGACAGACATCCTATGACATCACTTATATGTGTTACCTAAAAATTGATACCCATGAAATTATTGCCAAGAGAAGGACACGCATGGATTCAGGAAACACATTTTTAGGATATGAGGGTTAACTGACATGTACTAATACATATGAAATATATAATCACAAAATACCTATGGAATACCAAGAGGTCTACTCAACACTCTGTAATAACCTACACGGGAAAGGATCCAAAGATGAATAGATCGATACATAGATATACTGAACCAGATTCTGTACACCTACAACAAACACAATATTTTTATCAAACTTACTGTGATAATAAATAAATATTAATTTAAAAAACAAACAAAGTAAGGAGATATAAGCTCTTGGGGGTTTGCCCTGGCACATTCCATTCTAATTTGCAGCCTACTAATATGATTTCTAGGAAGGCTCTGTTGCCCAAAAACCCAGAGTTGGAAATGTAGAAATGCTGCCGCCTTGTGGCTGTTTCCCACAAGAGCGGCTTTAAACCCACAGCTAAGGCTCACTTAACATTCACAAGAACTCAGGGCTGCAAAGGACACCTGCCCTCAAGAAATGTCCTGAGCTAGGGAATGGCCAAAAAATTCAAAACAGGCAAATATTTCAAGGATGAAGAGGTAAGAAGAGGTATGAAGAGGTAAGTTTTACTCTTTTTCAAAAGAAAGGAAAATGGATAAAAGCTCAACATCAGGAATTATTACACTCATGCAAATCTAATCTACAAAAAGGTTTCAACTCACACAAGTCAACTACCATCAGCAAAAAGTCTACAAACAATACATGCTGAAGGGATTTTAGAGAACTGTGTACTCTCTAGCTGCTGGAGAGATGTAAAGTGGTAACAGCCAATAATGAGAACAGAAAGGAGCTGCATTTAAAAGTAAAAACTGGAGCATCCCTGGTGGCGCAGTGGTTGACAGTATAACTGCCGATGCAGGAACACGGGTTCGTGCCCCGGTACGGGAAGATCACACATGCTGCGGAACGGCTGGGCCCGTGAGCCATGGCTGCTGAGCCTGAGCTTCTGGAGCCTGTACTCCACACGGGAGAGGCCGCAACAGTGAGAGGCCTGCGTACCGCAAAAAAAAGACCACCATAAACAAAAACAACAGAGCCACCATTCCATCCAGCATGCCCAAAGCTGAGCCTCTCACCTGAGAAGACCAGAATCGAGAAGACACAGGCTGCAACAGCTGCACTGCAGCCATTTTCACAATAGCCAAGACACGGAAGCAACCAAAATGTCCATCAACAGATGAATGGATAAAGAAGTGGTCCATGTACACAATGGAATATTAGCCATGGAAAACAATGAAACACTGCTCTTTGAGGCACCATAGATGAGCCTAGGGATAATCACAGAACATGAGGTAAGTCGGAAAGCAAAAGACATATATCCTATGATACCTCTTATAGATGTTACCTAATAAGTGACAAAAATGAATATATTTACAGAGAAAGACACTCACAGACTTAGAAAACATATGCTTATCTAAAATGAAAGGTGGGGGAAATGGATAAATTAACATCATGGTTACCATATGTGTACAAATACATATTATATACATATATCAAAAAGACTGACCATATAAAAGGGAGGTATACAGAACACTCTTCAATAATTTACATGGGAAGAGGATCTGTATATATGTGTGTGTGTGTGTGTGTGTGTGTGTGTGTATATAAAATGTACAAACGAACCTGACTGTGTACACCTAGGACAAACAATATTGTAATCATTACCCTGATTAAAAAAATTAAAACAACGAACAAGAAGTAATGTGACATAGACTTATGGGGGTTTTTCCTGGCACATTCCATTCTAATTTACAACCTGGGAACATGACTTCCAGAAAGGCTCTGCTGCCCTAGTAACCAGATTTGGGAATGGAGAAGTGCTGCTGCCTTGTGGCCGTTTCCCACAACAGCAGCTTTAAAACCAGTGCTAATGGTCACTAAATATTCACACTCATTGCAGGCCTGTAAATGACAACTGCCCTCAAAAAAAATCCTGGGGTCGAAAATCGACCACAAAATTCCAAAGAGGTCAACCTTCCAAGGAGACAATTTCAAGAGGTTTATTGTACTCACAGTTTTTTTTTTCTTTTTTGTTTAACAGAAATAAAAAATAGGAGGTGCCTTGAAAAGGTAAACATTGAGCTACCATTCAATCAAGCATACCCACTGCTGGTCCTATCACCTGAGAGGATGAGAATCAAAATGACACAGGCTGGCAATCCTGCACTCCAGCAATATTTACCACAGCCAACACTTGGAAGCAACAAAAATGTCCGTCAACAGAGGAATGTAGAAAGAAGAAGGGGTTCATGTACACAATGGAATATTACTCCAATAAAAAATATAAATTCAATTAAAAAAACATAAGTAAGGATATATCAGCTTTTGGGAGGTTATCTGGTCACATTCCACTGTAATTTATAACTGAGGAACACCACTGGCAGGAAGATCTGTTTCCATAGTTACCAGAGTGGAGAAAGCAGAAATGCTGCCGCCCTCTGGCCATTACCTGCAACAGCAGCTTTAAAACCTGTGCTAATCATCACTTCATATGCACAAGTACTGGAGGGCTGTAAATGAAACCTACCCTCAACATGTCTGAGGGAGGTAATGGCCAAAATACTTCCAAATGTGGCACAGACTTCAAGAAAACAATTTGGAGAGGTAAGCTCTGCTCACTGAAAAACAAAGGACATGCCTGAAAGCTCAATTTGAAGGGATTATGAGACGCATGCAAATGCAACCACAAAGAGGTATCAGCTTACACCAGTCAGAATACCCATCAGCAAAAAAACTAAAAGCAGTAAATGCTGAAGGGGTTGTGGAGAAGTGCATACCCTCAACTTTAAGTGGGAGGTAACCTGGTAAAAGCCACTAATGAGAACAGAATGGAGGTGCGGTTACAAGGTAAACATTGAGCTATGATATGATCCAGGAGGCCCACTCCTGGGCCTATAACCTAAGAAGACAGAATTGGAAAGACACAGGCAGGCAAATCTGCACTGCAGCAGTATTACAATAGCCAAGACATGGAAGCAACCAAAAAGTCCATCAACAGATGAATGGACAAAGAAGAAGTGGTACATGTACAGATGGAATATTAGCCAAGGAAAAAAACAGCACAATGCCATTTGCAGCACCGTACATGAGTCTAGAGGTAATCACGCAACTTGTAGTAAGTGAGAAAGCGAAAGACACATATCCTATCATATCACTTATAAGTGTTACCTAAAAATTGATACCAGTGAAGATATTTCCACAGAGAAAGGCAATCACAGATTCATTAAAAACTTATGTTTCACCAATGGAAAAGTGTGAGGATTTAATACATTAGGATATTGGGGTTAACAGAGATATACAAACACAGGTGAAATAGATAAACACCAAAGACCTACGGAATACCAAGAGAAGACTACTCAACATTGTGTCATAACCTACATGGGAAAAGGATCCGAAGAATAGATATATGTAGATGTGTGAAAGAACCACATCTTGCACAGGCGGAACAAAGAAACCATTGTAATCAAATATGGTGTGATAAAAAATAAAGATTAATATAACGAAGAAGAAGTAGTGAGACATAAACTTAAGGGGCTTTTTCCTGGCATATTCCATTCTAATTTACAACCTAGAACTCGACTTCCATTAAGGCTCTGTTGCCCTCGTAACCAGATTTGTTAAGGAGAAATGCTGCCGCCTTGTGGCCGTTTCACACAACAGCAGCTTTAAACCCAGCACTAATGGTCACTTAATATTCAAAACAGTTGCAGGCCTGTAAATGACACCTGCCCTCAAAACAAATCTGCGGTTGTAAATCGACCAAGAAATTCAAAAGACCTCCACATTTCAAGAACACAATTTCAAGAGGCGTATTTTATGCACAGTTTCTTTTCCTTTTTATTTTTTTAAAAAAGAGGGTATGAAAAAATGCTGAACATCAGGTATTAATAAAGCCATGCAAATCCAATCTACAGAAACGTTCACCTCCAAGCCGTCAGAATGATCATCAGCAAAAAGTCTACAAAGAATAAATGCTGAAGGGGTTTTAGAGAACTGCGTATCCTCTAGCTTCTGGAGGGATGTAACTGGTAACAGCCAGTAGTGAGAACATAATGGAGGTGCGTTTAACGGGAAAAATTGAGCTGCTATGTTATCTGGTAGGCCCTTTGATGCACCTATCACCTGAGCACACCAGAATCAAAAAGACACAGGCTGGCAATCCTGCTCTGCAGCAACATTTAACATAGCCAAGACTTGGAAGAAACCAAAATGTCCATCAACAGAAAAATGCACAATGAATAACTCATCCATGTACACATGGAATATTAGCCATGGAAAAGAATGAAACAGTGCCATGTGCACCACCACAGAAGGACCTAGAGATAAACACCCAATTTGAAGTAAGGAAGAAACCGAAAAACAGTTTGGTGATATCACTTATAGGTGTTACCTAAAAATTGATACCATGAAATTATTTCCAAGAGAGGGACACATGGATTAAGAAAACAAAATTATGTTTAACCAAATGGAAAAGTGTAAGGAATGGATGAATTAGGATATGGGGGTTAACAGACATGTATTAATACATATGAAATATATATCACAGAATACCTATGGAATACCAAGAGAGGTCTACTCAACACTCTGTAATAACCTACACAGGAAAGAATCCAAAGATGAATAGTTAGATACATAGATATAATGAATCAGATTCTGTACACCTAAAACAACATTTTTATCAAATTTGCTGTGATAATAAATAAAAATTAAATTTAAAAAACAAACAAGAAGTAAGGAGATATCAGCTCTTGGGGGTCTGCCCTGGCCCATTCCACTCTAACTTGCAGCCTACTAACACGATTTCCAGGAAGGCTCTGTTGCCCAAAAACCCAGAGTTGGAAATGTAGAAATGCTGCTGCCTTTGGCCGTTTCCGGGAAGAGAGGCTTTAAACCCACAGCTAACGGTCACTTAACATTCACAAGGACTCAGGGCTGTAAAGCACACCTGCCCTCAAAAATGTCCTGAGGTAGGGAATGGCCAAAAATAATTCACAACTGGCAAATTCTTCAAAAAGGTAGTATGAAGAGGTAAGTTTTACAACTCTTTTTTTCAAAAAAGGAAAATGGATAAAAGCTCAACATTAGGAATTATTAGATTCATGCAAATCTAATCTATGAAAAGTTTTCAAGTCACATCCGTCGAATGACCACCAGCAAAATGTCTACAAACAATAAATCCTGAAGGGGTTTTAGAGAACTGTGTACCCTCTAGCTGCTGGTGAGATATACAGTGCTACGAGCCAGTAATGAGAACAGAAAGGAGCTGTGTTTAAAAGTAAAAATTCAGATGCCATTCGAACCAGCACGCCCACCACTGGGCCTATCACCGAAGAGCCGAATCAAGAAGACACAGGCTGACAAAGCTGTCCTCCAACAATATTCAAAATAGGCAAGACACGGAAGCAGCCAAAGTGTCAGTCAACAGATGCATGGACGAAGAATAAGTGGCACAGGTACCTAATGGAAGATTAGCTTTCGAAAACAATGCCGTTTTCATGACTACAGGTGAGTCTAGAAATAATCATATTATGTTAAGTCAAAAGTGTATGGTATATATCCTATAATATAATTTATAGATGTTATCCGAAGATTCCTACCAATGAACATATTTCCAAAGGAAAGGACACAGAGACGTATAAAACAAACAAATGGTTAACCAAAATGAAAGGTGGGAGGGTGGATAAATTAGGATTATGGGGTTAACATATATACACTAATGTATGTTATATGTATATAAACTTATATAAAATATATAAATTATGTAATCACTAATACATATAAATTATATAATCACCAAACACCTACCAAATACCAAGGGAGGTCTACTCAACACTCTGTAATAACCTGCATGGTAACAGAATCGAAAGATGAACAGATATATGTATGAAAAATTGATCAGAATCAGTACACCCAGAGAATCACTACACTGTAATAAAATTTCCTCTGATAGGGGCTTCCCTCGTGGCCCAGTGGTTGAGAATCTGCCTGCCAATGCAGAGGACATGGGTTCGAGCCCTGGTCTGGGAGGATCCCGCATGCCACGGAGCAAGTAGGCCCATGAGCCACAACTACTGAGCCTGCGCATCTGGAGGCTGTGCCCCGCAGCAAGAGAGGCCGCGATAAGTGAGAGGCCCACGCACCGCGATGAAGAGTGGCCCCCACTTGCCGCAACTAGAGAACGCCCTCGCACAGAAAGGAAGACCCAACACAGCCATAAATAAATAAATATAAAAGGCAAAGAAGAATGGGGAAATTGTAGATAGAGTAAGGATCTAGTTTAAAAAAAATTTACTCCGATAAAAAACATAAAGAAAATTTAAAAAACAAACATAAGTAGGAGACATAAGCTTTGGGGAGTTTGTCCTGGAACATTCCACTACAATTTGCAACCTAGGAACACAACTTCCAGGAAGGCTCTCCTGTCCTTGTAACCAAAGCTGGGAATGTAGAAATCTGCCGCCTTGTGGCCAATTTCCGCAACAGCAGCTTTAATCCCAGTGCTATTGGTCACTTAATATTCACAAGGACTGCAGGGCTTTAAATGACAACTGCCCTCAAAAAATATCCTGAGGTCAGGAATGAACATTAATATGCAAAACAGTAGAAAATCTGGAGAAGACAATTCAAGAGGTAAATTTCCTCACTGTTTTTTTTTAAAGGACATGAAAAAATGTTCAACATCAAAAATTATTAGGGCAATGCAAATTTAAACTACAAAAAGGTATCACCCCACAATAGTCTGAATGGCCATCAGAAAAAAAAAGTCTGCAAACAATGCTGAATGGGTTTCCGAGAATGGATACACCCCTATGCTGTTGCTGGGATGTAAACTGGTAACAGCCACTAATCAGAACAGAATGAAGGTGCCTTTAAAAGGTAACAATTGAGCTACTATGTGATCCTACCAAACCACTAATGGGCCTGTAACCCAAGAACACCGGAACTCAGAAAGACACAGTACCCAAATGTGCTCTTCAGCGATACTTACAATAACCAGAAATGGATGCAAGCAAAATGTCCAAGTACAGATGAGTGGACAAAGAAGTGGTACATGTACACAATTGAATATTAGCCATGGAAAAGATGAAACAATGTCTTTTGCAGCACCACTGATGAACCTAGGGGTTATCATACTACGTAAAGTAAGTCACAAAAAGAAAGACAAATATCCGATGACATTTACTAGTGTTATCTAAAAATTGATACCCATGAACATATTTCCACTGAGAAAGACCCATACAGACTTTGAAAAAGGTGAAAGGAATGGAAAAATTAGGATGTTGGGGTTAACATGCATTTAATAATTCATATAAAATATATAATCAAGAAGGACCTACTGGATGCCAAGGGAGGTCTACTCAACTCTCTAATGACCAACATGGGAAAGAATCTAAACATGATTAGATATATGTATATGTGTGAATGAACCAGGTTCTGTACACCTAGAACAAACACAACATTGTAATCAAATTTACTCTGATTACAAATAAAAAGTAAATTCAACAAGAAGTAATGTGACACAAGATTTTGGGTATTTGTCCTGGCACTTTACACTCCAATTTACAACCTCGGAAGAGGAATTCCACTAAGCCTCTGTTTTCCCTAGCAATCGAGTTGATATTTACACACTAATACATATAAAATAGATTATCAACAAGGACCTACTGCATAACAAAGGGAAGTCTACTCAACACTCTCTAATAACCTATATGGGAAAAGAATCTGAAGATGAAGAGACATATGAATATACATAACTGAACAAGATTCTGTACGCCTACCACAAACAGAATACTTTAAATCAACTTTACTTCAATAAAAAAGAAAAATTAAAACAAAAACAAGAAGTAACAAAACAGAAGATTTTGGGTGTTTGTTCTGCCACAGCCCACACTAATTTACAATCCAGGAGCCCGTCTTCCACAGTGGGTCTGGTTACCCAAGTAACCAGAGAGGGGCATGAAGGAAATCCTACCATCTGTGCCCATTTCCACAACAGCAACTTTAAAACATGTGCTTATGGGCACTTAATATTCACAAGGACTGCCAGGGTGTAAATGACACCTGCCCTTAACAAATGTCCTGTGGTAGTCACCGAGCAAAAATTCAAAATAGACTTTCAAAAAGCCAATGTCAACTGTAACTTTTTCTCAGTGTTTAAAAAAAACACATGCAAAGATGCTCAAAATCTCGAATTATCAGACACATGCAAATCAAAACTACAACAAGATATCACCTCGCACAGTCAGAATGGCTATCATCAAACAGTTTACAAACCATAAATGCTGGAGAGGACATGGAGAAGAGGGAACCCTCCTATGCTGTTGGTGAGATGTAAGCTGGTAACAGCCACTATAAAGTACAGTATGGAGATGCCTTTAAAAAGCAAAAATAGAGCTACCTTATCATCCAGCAGTCCTACTTCTGGGTGTACATCTGCACAAAGCCAGAATTCAAAAAGACAAATGCACCCAAACCCAAACATGCACTGCAGCACTATTTACAATAGCCAAGACATGGAGGCAACCAAAATGTCCATCAACAGATGAATGGATAATGAAGAAGTGGTACATGTACACAATCAAATATTACTCAGAAATGAAAAAGCATGATCATCTCTAGGTCCATTCCTGTTGCTGCAAATGACATTATTTCATTCTAAGTGAAGTAAGTCAGATAGAAAAAGACAAATATCATATGATATCACTTATAGTGGAGTCTAAAAAATGATAGAAATGAACAAATTTATAAAACAGAAACAAACCAAAAGACTTCAGATATCCTTCAGGGAGAAAAAATTTTAAATGTTTCCAATCACTAAATGTCAACCTGAAAAATGTAAGCAATAAATAACATTGTAAAGGTATTAATTCTCCCCAAATTAACCTATACCAGGCATTAGCAAACTAAACCTGGAGATCACATCCAGCCTATCACCTTCTTTTGTAAATTAAATTTAATGAATGACCCACAAGAAAACCCATAATGAGACGTCAGGTCACACCTCTCAACGTGGCTATTATTCCAAAGTCTACAAATGAAATGTTGTTCATGACATGGAGAAGGGAATCCTAGTACACTGTTGGTGGGATTGTAAATTGATATACCCACTATAAAAAGAATATGGAGGTCCTGAGAAAAGCTACAAGTAGAACTATCATATTAGCCAACAATTCCACTGCTTGGTATATGTCCAAAGAAAATGAAGACACCAATTTGACAAGATACATGCATCCCAATGTTCATAGCAGCATTATTTACAATTGCCAACATATGGAAGCAAACTAAATGTCCACCAACAGATGAGTGGATAAAGAAGAGGTGGTATGTATACACAATAGACTATTACTCAGACATTAAAAAGGATCAAATTCTGCCATTTGCAACAACATGGAGAGGCCTAGAATATTATACCTACTTAAGTTAGAGAAGGACAAATACACTATGTTCTCACTTCTCTGTAGAATCTAAAAATGCAAGAAAAGAATGTATATAACAAAACAGAAATAGACTCACAGAGAACAAATTAGTGGTTACTGGTGGGGCGACTTAAAGGGGGAGGGAAAAACAGTAGTTTGTTTCTCTAAATCCAGTACCCCTATGTATGAAATAAACAAACAAGGATATATAGTACAACACAGGGAAATATAGCCATTATTTTGTAATCACTTTAGTGGAGCATGATCTATAAAAATATTCAATCCATATGTTGTACCCCTGAGACCAATGTAATGTTGTAAATCAACTATACTTCAATTTAAATAATCCATAGCGTGGCTGAATGGATTAAAGAAAGTTCAGTTATACTGTGTGCAAGAGATTCATTGTTAGGGCTTCCCTGGTGGCGCAGTAGTTGAGAGTCCGCCTGCTGATGCAGGGGACATGGGTTCGTGCCCCGGTCCGGGGAGATCCCACATGCTGCGGAGCAGCTGGGCTCGTGAGCCATGGACGCTGAGCCTGCGTTTCTGGAGCCTGTGCTCCGCAACAGGAGAGGCCACAACAGTGAGAGGCCCGCGTACCGCAAAAAAAAAAAAAAAGATTCATGTTAACTTCTAATCAATATATAGCATAAAATTGAATGATTGGGAAAAAAATACTCCTTGAAATGATACTTGCCTGAGTAGTCTATTATGAGGTAAAAAAGACTTGAAATCAAACCTCTCAAAGGAAAAAAGGTTATCATATAATGATAAATGGATTAATTCATCAAGAAATCATGACAATTATAAATATGTATGTATCCAGCTTTGGAGCCTCTCAACATATAAAGAATACATTAACCCACGTGAAGGGGAAAATGTGCAGAAATAAAATTATGGTAAGAAACATCGATACCCAACTTTCAACACTGTATATAGATCATCCGGACAGAATATCAATCAGGAAACACTGAACCTGAACACACACTTGATATCAAATGAACCTAACATACATCTACAGTATATTCCACTCAACAGCAGCAAACTTTCCATTTTTCTTAAGTACACATAGAACATTGCCTAGGGTAGATCCTATGTTAAGCCACAAAACAAGTCTTCAAAAATCCAAGAATACTGAAATCATATCAAGGATCATTTCCAACCACAATGGTATGAAACTGAAATTCAATATTAAAAAGAATTGAAAATTCAAGAACACTTAGAAATTGAACAATAAGCTCCTGAATAGCCAATGCATACAGGAATAAATCAAAACGGAAATTTAAAAGAAATCTTAAAGCAAACAAAATTGGAAACACAAAGTACCTAAATTTATGGAATACAGGAACAAGACTGCAATTCAAAGAGTTATGTTTACAGTAACAAATGCATATATTTTCAAAGAATTCTTGAGAGGGGATCAAGATGATAGAGCAGGAAGATACTGAGCTCCCCTGCTGCCAAAGACACACCCAAATTACAACCACTTACACGGAAATTATCTCTGAAGACTAGCAGGGAACGTTTTCCACAACTAAAGATATAAGAAGGAGAAACCACAAGGCAGGTAGGAGGGCTGGAAACACAGTCTAATTGGAACCCACACATGGAGCACAGTGACCCACAGCTGGAAGATATCACAATTGCACAGATCCTCCACGTGGAGGGAAGGGTATGAGCCTGGCATCAGGCTGCTCAGCCCAGGGTTCCTGCACTGGAAGAAAGGAACACAGCAGGTCTGGCTTTGAGAACCTGCAGGGCTTATTTTCAGGAAAGCTGGAGGCTAAAGGAAACAGAATTTGCTCTCATAGGGCACACACAAATCTCACATGTTCTCAGTCCCTGTGCAGAGCCAATAGAGTGAAAGACACGTGTTCAGACCCACTTGCTAATCTCGGAGACCTTCTTGGAAAGGCAAGAGGCAGCTGGGACTCCCACTAGGAACTGAGACATTGGCAAGCAACATTTTAGAGTCTTCCCTGGAACTGATTAGAATCAGGGGCCTACCCCATCTACCACGAGGCCCACAGCACTTCTGCACCAGAAGGCCTCGCAACCAGTCCCACTGGGGGCCTACCCTGTCTGCCTGTGCGCCTGGAGTACCACACAGCCACCCATAACGAAGGGCTGCCTTGGCTATCAGCACACCCACAGCAATCACATACTGCAGGGTTCACAGCCATGAAGGCCAGGGTCCAACACCGCCTACCAGCTTGTCTACAGCAGTTGGCCCTGCCGTAAGAGAAAGGTGTGTGCAGCCCACACAGGGGACACCCCTGGAGCATGTGGCTCTGCTGGCCAGAGGACAATGTGCTGCTGGGCCCTATCAGTCATCTCCTATATAAGGCCACTTCTCTGAGACCCGGGAATGTAACAACCTGAACCTAATGAATAGAAATGCACAGAGAATTAGGAAACATAAGGAAATAGAGGAATATGTCACAAATGAAGTAACGACACGACATCAGAAAAAGAACTGAATAAAGCAGGGATAAGCATTCTACCTGATAAAAAAGTGTTCACAGTAATGATTATAAAGACACTCACCCAAGTCAGGAGAAAAATAGATGGACATAGTGAGAATTTCAACAAAGAGTAATAACATGTCAAAAAGAACAAAACAGTGAACAATACAATAAAAGAGATTAAAACACACACATATACATGAGAGAAGCCACATTATACTGTAGGATACAGAACAGATCAGTGAAATGGAAAACAGAGTAGTGAAAATCACCCAAACTGAATAGCACAAAGTAAAAGCAATTAAGAGTATACGTAAAGGGACCTCGGAGACAACATCAAGAATATTAACATGAGCATTACAGGGGCCCCAGAACGAGGAGAAGAGAAACGGGCAGGTAACTTATTGGAGGATAGCGTAACTGATAACTTTCCTAACCTAGGGAAGGAAACACACATCCAGGTCCAGGAAAAACAGAGTCCCAAACAAGATGAAGACAAAAAGGTCCACACCAAGACATATTATAAAGCTCCAAAAATTTAAAGAGTGATCACAGAGGCAGTGAAATAAAAGGGTCTGGTTATGTTCAAGGTATTCCCATAAGACTGTCAGATGACTTCTCAGCACAATTTTCAAACTAGGAAGGAATGATAGGATATAATCAATGGGCTAAAAAGAAAAAGTCTACAACAGGAATACTCTACCAGCAAAATTATTATTCAGAATTGCAGGAGAGGGCTTCCCTGATGTCACAGTGGTTGAGAATCTGCCTGCCAATGCAGGGGACACGGGTTCGGGCCCTGATCCAGGAAGATCCCACATGCCACAGAGCAACTAAGCCTGTGTGCCACAACTACTGAGCCTGGGTTCTAGAGCCCATGAGACACAACTACTGAGCCTGCTAGCCACAACTACTGAAGCCTGAGCACCTAGAGCCCATGTTGCACAACGAGAAGAGCTACTGCAATGAGAAGCCCATGCACCACAATGGCCCATGCACCACAACGAAGAGTAGCCTCCACTTGCCACAACTAGAGAAAAGCCCACGCACTGCAATGAAGACCTAATACAGCCAAAAATAAACAAATAAATTTATGGAGGAAAGAAAGAATTGAAGGAGAGATCAAGAGTTTACCAGAGTAGCAAAAGCTAAAAGAGTTCATCACTAATAAACCAGCCTTATATGCAATGTTGAAGGAATTTACTTAAGCTTCAAAGAAGTCTCACTAATTATTGATAGTAACAAGAAAACAAACAAAAGTAAAAATCTCACTGAAAAACCTATACATAGAGTAAGGGTAATAGATCAAACTTTTTTTTAGCTTCTGTAAAGAATAAAAGACAATAGTAGTATTTTTTTTAAAAAAGAGAGGGCCCAAATAAATCAGAAATGAAAGCGATGATGTTACAACAGACACCACAGAAATACAAAGTATCCTAAGATACACACAGGCTAACTCAGGGCTCAGACTGGACAGAGCCCACTCTCCATTCCCCTGTACATGACTTACAGGAGCCTCAGGAACTGAGGAGGGGGTCCCTGAGGGGAGGCACAAGATAGAAGATGTTAGGCATTAACCTGACTATATTTATGTTAAACCTGCCTGAACTACATTCACATGAGATTGTTTTGTCCTGAATGTACATTGGCACCTTTAGTTTGAACTGCAGATCTTTGGCTTCACCACCTCCACTGACAGCATTAGCTTCAGCTGCTGTGGGCCGTCTCCTATAGGATTTCTAGAACCACAAAACATCGAAGTTTCACAGGACCCAGAGTCTGTGAGACTCCACTAAGTCTCAGAGTCTCAACCCCACTCAGAGACGTAGAGTCACAACAGAGACTCCACTCTTGGAGGGCACACACAGTAGTGTGCACATCAGGACCCAAGGGAAGGAGCAGTGACCCCATAGGAGACTGAGCAGACCTACCTGCTAGTTTTAGAGGGTCTCCTGCAGAGGTGGGGGATGACTGTGGCTCACTGTGGGGACAAGGACACTGGCAGCAGAAGTTCTGGGAAGTCCTCCTTGGCATGAGCCCTCCCAGAGTCCGCCATTAGCCCCACCAAAGAGCCAGGTAGGCTCCAGTGCTGGGTCGCCTCAGGCCAAACAACCAAAAGAGGGGGAACACAGCCCCATGCATCAGCAGACAAGTGGATTAAAGTTCTACTGAGCTCTGCCCACCAGAGCAACACCCAGCTCTACCCACCACCAGTCCCTCACATCAGGAATGCTGCACAAGCCTCTAAGATAGACTCATCCAGCAGAGAGCAGACAGCAGAAGCAAGAAGAACTACAGTTCTTCAGCCTGTGGATGGAAACCACATTCACAGAAAGATAGACAAAATGAAAAGGCAGAGGAATTTGTACCAGATGAAGGAACAAGATAAAACCCCAGAAAAACAACTAAATGAGGTGGAGATAGGCAACCTTCCAGAAAAAGAATTCATAATAATGATAGTGAAGATGATCCAAGACCTTGGAAAAAGAATGGAGGCAAAGATCGAGAAGATGCAAGAAATAGTTAACAAAGACCTAGAAGAATTAAAGAACAAACAAACAGAGATGAACAGTACAATAACTGAAATGGGGGCTTCCCTGGTGGCGCCCCCCTAGAAGGGGGCTTCCCTGGTGGCGCAGTGGTTGAGAGTCCACCTGCCGATGCAGGGGACATGGGTTCGTGCCCTGGTCTGGGAAGATCCCACATGCCGCGGAGCGGCTGGGCCCGTGAGCCATGGCCGCTGAGCCTGCACATCCAGAGCCTGTGCTCCACAATGGTAGAGGCCGCAACAGTGAGAGGCCCGCGTACCACCAAAAAAAAAAAAAAAAAAAAAATACACTAGAAGGAATCAGTAGTAGAATAACTGAGGCAAAAGAACGGATAACTGGCCTGGAGACAGAAAGGTGGAATTCACTGCTGCAGAAAAGAATAAAGAAAAAAGAATGCAAAGAAATGAAGACAGCTTAAGAGACCTCTGGGATAACATTAAACGCAACAAAATTTGCATTATAGGGATCCCAGAAGGTGAAGAGAGAGAGAAAGGACCCTAGAAAATATTTGAAGAGATTATAGTCGAAAACTTCCCTAGCATGGGAAAGGAAATAGTAGCCACCCAAGTCCAGAAAGCACAGAGAGACCCAGGCAGGATAAACCCAAGGAGAAAAATGCCAAGACACATAGTAATCAAACTGACAAAAATTAAAGACAAAGAAAAATTATTGAAAGCACAAATTTTGTGAAAGCACAAAATTATTGAAAAATTATTGAAAGCACAACATACAAGGGAACTCCCATAAGGTTAACAGCTGATTTCTCAGCAGAAACTCTACAAACCAGAAGGGAGTGGGCTGATATATTTAAAGTGATGAAAGGGAAGAACCTACAACCAAAAGAACTCTACCCAGCAAGATCTCATTCAGATTCGATGGAGAAATCAAAAGCTTTACAGACAAGCAAAAGCTAAGAGAACTCAGCACCACCAAACCAGCTCTACAACAAATGCTAAAGGAACCTATCTAAGTGGGAAACACAACAGAAGAAAAGAATCTACAAAAACAAACACATAACAATTAAGAAAATAGTAATAGGAATATACATATCAATATTTACCTTAAATGTGAATGGATTAAATGCTCCAAACAAAAGACACAGTCTTGCTGAATGGATACAAAAACAAGATCCATATATATGCAGTGTATAAGAGACCCATTTCAGACCTAGGGAAACCTACAGACTGAAAGTGAGGGGATGGAAAAGGATATTCCATGCAAATGAAAATCAAAAGAAAGCTGGAGTAGCAATACTCATATCAGATACAATAGACTTTAAAATAAAGAGTGTTACAAGAGACAAGGAAGGACACTACATAATGATCAAGGGATCAATCCAAGAAGAAGACATAACAATTATAAATATATATGTACCCAACATAGGAGCACCTCAATACATAAGGCAACTGCTAACAGCTATAAAAGAGAAAATCGACAGTAACACAATAATTGCAGGGGACTTTAACACTTGACTTACACCAATGGAGATCATCCGGACAGAAAATTAATAAGGAAACACAAACTTTAAATGACACAATAGACCAAATAGATTTAATTGATATTTATAGGACATTCCATCCAAAAACAGCAGATTACATGTTCTTCTCAACTTCACACAGAACATTCTCCAGGATAGATCACATCTTGGGTCACAAATAAAGCCTCAGGAAATTTAATAAAACTGAAATCATATCAAGCATCTGTTCTGACCACAAGGTTATGAGATTAGAAATCAATTACAGGGAAAAAATATGTAAAAAACAGAAACACATGGAGGCTCAACAATACGTCACTAAATAACCAAGACATCACTGAAGAAAGAAAAGAGGAAATCAAAAACAACCTAGAGACAAATGACAACAAAAACATGATGATCCAAAACCTATGGGATGCAGCAAAAGCAGTCCTAAGAGGGAAGTTTATAGCAATACAAGCCTACCTCAAGAAACCAGAAAACTCTCAAATAAACAATCTAACCTTACACCTACAGGAATTAGAGAAAGAAGAAAGAAACCCAAAGTTAGTAGAAGGAAAGAAATCATAAAGATCAGAGCAGAAATAAATGAAATAGAAACAAAGAAAACAATAGCAAAGATCAATAAAACTAAAAGCTGGTTCTTTGAGAAGATAAACAAAAATGATAAATCGTTAGCCAGACTCAAGGAAAAGAGGGAGAGGACTCAAATCAATAAAATTAGAAGTGAAAAAGGAGAAGTTGCAACAGACACCACAGAAATACAAAGCATCCTAAGAGACTTCTACAAGCAACTCTATGCCAATCAAATGGACAACCTGGAAGAAATGGACAAATTCTTAGAAAGGTATAACCTTCCAAGACTGAAAGAGGAATAAATAGAAAATAGGAATAGACCAATCACAAGTAATGAAATTGAAACTGTGATTAAAAATCTTCCAACAAACAAAAGTCCAGAACCAGATGGCATCAGAGGTGAATTCTATCAAATATTTAGACAAGAGCTAACACCCAACCTTCTCAAACTCTTCAGAAATTTACAGGGAAAGGAACACTCCCAAACTCATTCTATGACGCCACCATCACACTGATACCAAAACCAGACAATGATACTAAAGAAAAAGAAAATTAGAGACCAATATCACTGATGAATATAGATGTAAAAATCCTCAACAAAATACTAGCAAACAGAATTGAACAACACATTAAAAGGATCACACACCATGATCAAGTGGGGTCTATCCCAGGAACGCAAGGGTTCTTCAATATACACAAATCAATCAGTGTGATACACCATATTAACAAATTGTAGAATAAAAATATCATCTCAATAGAAGCAGGAAAAAATTTTGACAAAATTCAACACCCATTTATGATTAAAAATTCTCCAGAAAGTGAACATAGAGGGAATCTACCTCAACATAATAAAGGCCATATATGACAAACCCACAGCCAACATCGTCCTCAATGGTGAAAAACTACAAGAATTTCCTCTAAGATCAGGAACAAAACAAGGATGTCCACCCTCACCAGTATTATTCAACATAGTTTTGGAAGTCCTAGACACAGCAATCAGAGAAAAAAAGAAATAAAAGGAACAGAAATTGGAAAAGAAGTAAAATTTTCACTGTTTGCAAATGACACGATACTACACATAGTGAATCTTAAAGATGACACTAGAAAATTACTAGAGCTAATCAATGAATTTGGTAAAGTTGCAGGATGCAAAATTAATGCACAGAAATCTCTTGCATTCCTCTACACTAACGCTGAAAGATGATAAAGAGAAATTAAGGAAACAAGCCCAAACACCATTGCAACAAAAAGAATAAAATATGTAGGAATGAACCTACCTAAAGAGGTCAAAGTGCTATACTCAGAAAACTATAAGACACTGCTGAAAGAAATCAAAGATTATATAAACAGATGGGAGTATTAACCATATGCTTGGATTAGAAGAATCAATATTGTGAAAATGACTATACTACCCAAAGCAATCTACAGATTCAATGCAATCCCTATCAAATAATCAGTGGCATTTTCTACAGAATTAACACAAAAAAACCTTAAAATTTGTATGGAGACACAAAAGACCCCGAATAGCCAAAGCAGTCTTGAGGGAAATTAAAAGAGCTGGAGGAATCAGACTTCCTGACTTCAGACTATACTACAAAGCTACAGTAATCAAGACTATATGGTACTGGCACAAAAACAGAAATATAGATCAATGGAACAGCATAGAAAGCCCAGAGATAAACCTACATACCTATGGCTAACTCATCTATGACAAAGGAGGCAAGGATAAACAATGGAGAAAAGACAGTCTCTTCAGTAAGTGGTGCTGGGAAAACTGGACAGTTACACATAGAAGAATGAAATTAGAACATCCATAACACCATACACAAAAATAAACTCCAAATAGATTAGAGATCTAAATGTTAAGACCAGACGCTATTAAACTCTTAGAAGAAAACATAGGCAGAACACTCTATGACATAAATCACAGCAAGATCCTATTTGACCCACCTCCTAGAGAAATGGAAATAAAAACAAAAATAAACAAATGGGACCTAATGAAACTTAAAAGCTTTTGCACAGCAAAGAAACACATAAAGAAGACGAAAAGACAACCCTCAGAATGGGAGAAAATATTTTCAAATGAAGCAAATGACAAAGGATTAATCTCCAAAATTTACAAGCAGCTCATGTAGCTCAATATCACAAAAACAAACAACCCAATCCAGGAATGGGCAGAAGACCTAAATAAACATTTCTCCAAAGACGATATACAGGTTGCCAACAAACACATGAAAGGATGCTGAACATCACTAATCATTACAGAAATGTAAATCAAAACTACAGTGAGGTATCACTCACAGCAGTCAGAATGGCAATCATCAAAAAATCTACAAAAAATAAATGCTGGAGAGGCATTTATTGGAGAAAAGGGAACACTCTTTCAGTGTTGGTGGGAATGTAAATTGATATAGCCATTAGGGAGAACGGTATGGAGGTTCCTTAAAAAACTAAAAATAGAAGTACCATACGACCCAGCAATCCCACTACTGGGCATTTACCCTGAGAGAACCATAATTCAAAAAGAGTTATGTTCAACAATGTTCATTGCAGCTCTATTTACAATAGCCAGGACATGGAAGCAACCTAAGTGTCCATCGACTGATGAATCGATAAAGAAGATGTGGCACATATATACAATGGAATATTACTCAGCCATAAAAAGAAACAAAACTGAGTTATTTGTAGTGAGATGGATGGACGTAGAGACTGTCCTACACAGTAAAGTAAGTCAGAAAGAGAAAAACAAATAGCGTGTGCTAACACAGATATATGGAGTCTAAAGAAAAAAAAAGTTTATGAAGAACCTAGGGGCGGGACAGGATTAAGGACACAGATGTACAGAAAGGACTTGAGCACACGGGGAGGGGGAAGGGTAAGCTGGGACAAAGTGAGAGAGTGGCATGGACATATATACATTACCAAATGTAACATCGATAGCTACTGGGAAGAAGCCACATAGCACAGGGAGATCAGCTCACTGCTTTGTGAACACCTAAAGTGGTGGGATAGAGACAGTGAGAGAGAGATGCAAGAGGGAGGGGATATGGTGGTATATGTATAGCTGATTCACTTTGTTATACAGCAGAAACTAACACATCATTGTAAAGCAATTATACTCCAATAAAGTTGTAAAATGAAAAAAAAAAAGAAAGCCCAGAGATAAACCTACATACCAATGGTCAATAATCTATGACACAGGAGGCAAGACTATACAATGGAGAAAAGACAGTCTCTTCAATCAGTGGTTCTGGGAAAAATGGGCAGCTACATGTAAAAGAATGAAAAAGAATGAATATTCCCTAACACCATACACAAAAATAAATTCAAAATGGATTAGAGACCTTAAGGTAAGACCGGACAGTATAAAACTCTTAGAGGAAAAAATAGGAAGAATACTCTGACATAAATCACAACAAGATCTTTTTTGATCCACCTCCTAGAGTAATGCAATAAAAAAGAAAAATAAACAAATGGGAACTAATGAAACATAAAAGCTTTTGCAAAGCAAAGGAAAGTAAAAACAAGACGAAAAGACAACCCTCAGAATGGGAGAATATATTTGCAAATGAATCAACAGACAAAGGATTAATCTCCAATAATATATAAACAGCACATGCAGCTCAATATTAACAAAACCAAACAACTCAATACAAAAATGGCAGAAGATCTAAGTAGACATTTATTCCAAGAAGAGAGAGAGATGGCCAAGAAGCACATGAAAAGTTTCTCAACATCACTAATTATTAGAGAAATGCAAATCAAAACTACAATGAGGTATCACCTCACACCTCTTAGAATGGACATCATCAGAAAATCTACAAACAACAAATGCTGGGGAGGGTGTGGAGAAAAGGAACCCTCTTCCACTATTGGTGGGAATGTAAATTGATACAGTCACTATGGAGAACAATATGGAGGTTCCTTAAAAAACTAAAAATAAAATTACCATATGATCCAGCAATCCCACTACTGGGCATATACCCAGAGAAAAACATAAATCAAAAAGACACATTCGCCACAATGTTCATTGCAGCACTATTTACAATAGCCAGGTAATGGGAGCAACCTAAATGCACACAGACAGACGAATGGATAAAGATGTGGTATATATATAAAATGGAATGTTACTCAGCCATAAAAAGGAATGAAATTCGGTCATTTGTACAGACGTCGATGGACCTAGAGACTGTCATACAGAGTGAAGTAAGAGAGAAAGAGAAAAAGAAATATTGTATATTAATGCATATATGTGGAACCAAGAAAAATGGAACAGATGAACTGGTCTGCAGGGCAGAAATAGAGACACAGATGTAGAGAACAAACGTATGGACACCAAGGGGGGAAAGCCGTGGGGGGGTAGTGCTGGGATGAATTGGGAGTTTGGGATTGACTTATATACACCCATATGTATAAAATCGATAACCAGAAAGAACCTGCTGTATAATAATAAAATTAAATATTAAAAAAATAAACATACAAAAAGTAAAACAGAAAAAAAAGTTCTTCCATTCCCATATATGTATTTATATGAATGAATTATTTCCATGCTTCTATCTATAAATACAAAAAAGAGGAATAAAACCTACATTGAACCAAAAAAGAAAAAAAAAATAAGCAGAACCCACCAGTTATAAACAGGAAAACCCTATCAGGACACTTGCTCCAAAGGTAAAGAATCCTGAAGTTGGTCAGAGGTGGGTAATCGTCTCCCATGCAGCCAGGAGCCCCCCCCCTCCCCCGGCAAGGAGCGTCCTCATTGCAAAGCTGGGGCACCGTGCCGAGGCATCTCTGAGTAAACGTGAGCTGAGCCCCAGGCCAGTTGCTGCTGAACTGTTCCCACCCTTCCCAGGTAAAACACCTGAATCTGTGCAAGGACTTGAAAGCCTAGAGGAAGGGCCATGGAGCCACACCAGCGACAGCACCCAGGCCGACTTGGTGCCTACAGGCCAACCATGATGGTCCTGGCCCCGGGCGCACTTCTGGAAGCTTTCCATTTCCCTGCCTGAGATACCCCTCCTGTCCCGGCCCCCACTGCTTTTTTCCTTACTCACCTCTGCCTGGGGAGAAATTCCAGCAGCAGATATGGGTGACACATCCTCTTCTTTAGCAGTTGGCAGCTTGGCAACTCCTGCAGAAAGCCCAGCAGAGCCCCACTCACACCGGGCCACCCAAAAAACCGTGGCCCCTCACTCCCTCCCACCAGCCCAGCCCCGACACTGCGGACGGGACAGAGAATATGGCGTCAGACACAACTGAAGGGGCTCTTGCTGCCTGGAGCGGTGTTTATATTGACCTCAAACCAGGCACACCTGGAGAGGGCTGGCCGGCCGGGTCAGGCTGCCCAGGTCAGCCAATCCTCGCCCCTCTGGGGCTCACAGCAGCAGAAAATGGAACTTGCTGAACCGACCAGGTCCAAGGAAAAGGTGTGGGCTCCTGAGGGTCAGGATAGACAAGAGGCTGCCAGCCCTGGCTTGTTTTCTAATCATTTTATCTGGCCCATGAGTGGGAGACAACTTCAAGAAGACCCTCTCCTAATGAGAGGAACCCAGGAGTCAGGGAGAGGAGGGGTGGTGGGTGGAGACAGAGGCCTGGTGCCCCGGCTGCAGTGGAAGTCTCTGGAAGACCAGGTGGAGGGAGGCTGCACAGAGTGACGCCCAGGGTCACAGACCTGTTGGAGCTGTTGTTTGTTAGTTCAAGTCCTGCTCTGAGGTGCTCTGTGTCAGCTCTTACCGACAGGTGAGCTGGGGGTGCTCTGCAATGAGGGCTATGCGCACGGTTCCTGTGTGCCCAGGCTTGCTGGGTGCCTGCCCAGGTGAGCTCCATATCCTGGGAGGGGCCTGACCACGAGAGCCCTGTGGGCTACTGGGTACTTGGTAAAGGACGTCAGGTCAGTGAAGCAACTGAGAATATACATCCAGTAGTTCCTAATTCCTACACACTGATGGTCATTCTACCGTCCACCAGGACATAGTATTCTGTATTAGACTTAGCTGATGTCTTCTTCTGTATTCCATTAGTCCCAGAGTCACAAGAAATTTTGAAGTAGCGAGGAGTCCAGCCAGTCTTATTGGCCGCCATCACTGCAGTGTCTGTAGGTTTTTCTATGGTGACAGTGTGATATACGGTTCCCCCGCCAAGGTACGGGTTAGGATTAGGGTACGGGTTAGGGTATGATTTAGGGTTAGGGTTATGGTTAGGATTAGCATTAGGGAATGGATACAGTTTATGGTACCAGTTAGTGTACGACAACGGGTTTGGTTAGAATCCATGTTAGGGTGTGGGTTAGTGTTAGTATATGGGTTAGGATTAGGTTGTGGGTTAGGGGACGGTTTAGGGTTAGGTTTAGCGTTAGGGAAAGGGTACGGATTAGGTCACTGTTTAGGGTACGACAACGGTTTAGGGTACCTGTTAGGGTTAGTGTTACTGTTAGTGTACGTGTTACAATTAGGACTTGGGTAAGTATAAGGTTTAGGGTTAGGGTTAGGGTACGTGTTAGTGTTAGTGTATGGGTTATTATTATGGCACAGCTTAGTGTAAGGTTTAGGGTTAGGGTTAGGGAATGGGTACGGTTTTGGTTACAGTTTAGTGTATGACAACATCAGCCTTTGGGCGTTTATCCAGGCACATTCACCTCTAGTGTATAAAAGAGGAACACCACTGGCAGGAAGGTCTGTTTCCCTACTTACCAGAATGGGGAAAGCAGAAATGCTGCCGCCAAATGGCCGCTGCCTGCAACAGCAGCTTTACAACCTGTGCTAATCGGCACTTCATATGCACAAGTACTCGAGGGCTGTAAATAAAACCTGCCCTCAAAATGTCTTCAGGGAGGTAATGGCCAAAATATTTCAAAATGTGGCTCATACTTCAAGAAAACCATTTGAAGAGGTAAGATGTACTCACAGTTTGAAGAAAAAAAAGGACATGCCTGAAATCTAAATTTCAAGGCATTATGAGAAACATGCAAATCCAACCACAAAGAGGTATCAGCTCACAGCAGTCAGAATAAAAATTAGTAGAAAAACTACAAACAATAAATGCTGAAGGGGTTATGGAGAAGTGCATACCCTCAACTTTAAATGGGACGTAACCTGGTAAGAGCCATTAATGGAACAGAATGGAGGTGCCTTTACAAGGTAAACATTTGGCTACCATATGATCCAGCAGGCCCACTACTTGGTCTAAAACCGAAGATGACAGAATTGGAAAGACACAGGCTGGCAAATGTGCATTGCAGCAGTATTACAATAGCCGAGACATGGAAGCAACCAAAAAGTCCATCAACAGATGAGTGGACAAAGAAGAACTGGTACATGTACAGATGGAATATTAGCCAAGGAAGAAAACAGCACAATGCCATTTGCAGCACCGTACATGAGTCTAGAGGTAATCACGCAACTTGTAGTAAGTGAGAAAGCAAAAGGTACATATCCTATCATATCACTTATAAGTGTTACCTAAAAATTGATACCAATGAAGATTTCCACAGAGAAAGGCAATCACAGATTCATTAAACAAACTTATGGTTGCCCCGAATGGAAAGGTGTGAGGATTGGACACATAGGGATATTGGGGTTAACACAGATATACAAACACAGGTGAAATATATAATCACCGAAGACCTACGGAATACCAAGAGAAGACTACTCAACATTGTGTCATAACCTACATGGGTAAAGGATCCGAAGAACGATATATTTATATGTGTTAAGGAACCACATCTCGCACTCCTAGAATAAGCAAAACATTGTAATCAAAGTTGCTGTGATAAAACATAAAAATTAAATTAAAAAAACGAACAAGAAGTAGTGAGACATAAGGGGCTTTTTCCTGGCATATTCCATTCTAATTTACAACCTAGAACACGACTTCCATTGAGGCTCTGTTACCCTAGTAACCAGATTTGGAAAAGGAGAACTGCTGCCGCCTGGTGCCCGTTTCACACAACAGCTGCTATAAACCCAGCGCTAATGGGTACTTGATAATCAAAATAATTCTAACCCTGTAAATGACACCTGCCTTCTACACAAACCCTTGGGTCATAAATCGAGCAAAAAACTCAAAAAAATGCACATTTCAAAACGACTATTTCAAGAGGCATATTTTACACACATTTTGTCTTCTCTTTCTTTCATTTATTCTGTTAAAATAAGGGCATGGCAAAATGCTAAACATCAGAATTAATAAAGCCATACAAATCCAGTCTACAAAAACATTCACCTCACAGTCGTCAGAATGATCATCAGCAAAAATCTCTACAAAGAATAAATGCTGATGGGGTTTTAGAGAACTGCGTACCCTCTAGCTGCTGTTGGGATGTAACCTGGTAACAGCCAGTAATGAGAACAGAACAGAGGTGCGTTTAAAGGTAAAAATTGAGCTACCATGTGATCTGGTAGGCTCACTGATGGGAGTATCACCTGAGTAGAGCAGAATCAAAAAGACACAGGCTGGCAATCCTGTACTCTAGCAACATGTACCACAGCCAAGACTTGGAAGAAACCAAAATGTCCATCAACAGAAAAATGCACCAAGAAGAAGTGGTCGATGTACACAATGGAATATTAGCCATGGAAAAGTATGAAACAGTGCCGTTGGCAGCACCATACAAGGATCTAGACATAATCAGCCAACTTGAAGTAAGAAAGAAACCAAAAGACAGACACCCTATGACATCACTTATACGTGTTACCTAAAAATTGATACCCATGAAATTATTGCCAAGAGAAGGACACGCATGGATTCAGGAAACACATTTATGTTTACCCAAAGGGAAAGGTGTAAGGAATATATGAATTAGGATATGGGTGTTAACAGACATATACTAATACATATGAAATATATAATCACAAAATACCTATGGAATACCAAGAGGTCTACTCAACACTCTGTAATAACCTACACGGGAAAGGATCCAAAGATGAATAGATTGATACATAGATATACTGAACCAGATTCTGTACACCTAGGAGAAACACAATATTTTTATCAAATTTACTGTGATAATAAATAAATATTAATTTAAAAAACAAACAAGAAGTAAGGAGATATAAGCTCTTGGGGGGTTGCCCTGGCACATTCCACTCTAATTTGCAGCCTACTAACACGATTTCCAAGAAGGCTCTGTTGCCCCAAAACCCAGAGTTGGAAATGTAGAAATGCTGCCGCCTTGTGGCCGTTTCCCGCAAGAGCGGCTTTAAACCCACAGCTAAGGCTCACTTAACATTCACAAGGACCCAACGCTGTAAAGGACACCTGCCCTCAAAAAATGTCCTGAGGTAGGGAATGGCAAAAAAAATTCAAAATAGGCAAATGTTTCAAGGAGATAGTATGAAGTAGTAACTTTTACTCACTGTTTTTCAAAAAAAGGAAAATGGATAAAAGCTCAACATCAGGAATTATTACACTCATGCAAATCTAATCTACAAAAAGGTTTCAACTCCCACAAGTCAACTACCATCAGCAAAAAGTCAACAAACAATAATTGCTGAAGGGATTTTAGAGGACTGTGTACCCTCTAGGTGCTGGCAAGATGTAATGTGGTAAAGCCAATAATGAGAACAGAAAGGAGCTGCATTTAAAAGTAAAAATTGAGCCACCGTTCCATCCAGCAGGCCCACCCGTGAGCCTCTCACCTGAGAAGACCAAAGTCGAGAAGACACAGGCTGTAAAAGCCGCACTGCAGCCATTTTCACAATAACCAAGACACGGAAGCAACCAAAATGTCCATCAACAGATGAATGGATAAAGAAGTGGTCCATGTATACAATGGAATATTAGCCATGGAAAACAATGAAACACTGCATTTGTGGCACCATAAATGAGCCTAGAGATAATCACAGAACATGAGGTAAATCGGAAAGCAAAGACATATATACTATGATATCACTTATAGGCGTTATCTAACAACTGACACAAATGAACATATTTCCACAGAGAAAGACACTCACAGACTTAGAAAAAAACTGTGCTTATCTAAAAGGAAAGATGGGGGGAATGGATAAATTAAGATCAGGTTTACCATACGTGTACAAATACATATTAAATACATATATCAAAAAGACTGACCATATAGCAAGGGAGGTCTACGGAACACTCTGCTAAAATTTACATGGGAAGAGGATCTGTACATCTATATATATATATATAATGTACAAATGAACCAGATTGTGTACACCTAAGACAGACAATATTCTAATCATTACTCCGATTAAAAAAATTAAAACAACGAACAAGAAGTAATGTGACACAGACTTATGGGGCTTTTTCCTGGCACATTCCGTTCTAATTTACAACCTGGGAACATGACTTCCAGAAAAGCTGTGCTGCCCTAGTAACCAGATTTGGGAATGGAGAAGTGCTGCCGCCTTGTGGCCGTTTCCCACAACAGCAGCTTTAAAACCACTGCTAATAATCACTAAATATTCACAATCATTGCAGGCATGTAAATGACACCTGCTCTCAAAAAAAATCCTGGGGTCGAAAATCGACCACAAAATTCAAGAGGGCAACCTTCCAAGGAGACAATTTCAAGAGGTTTATTGTACTCACAGTTTTTTTTTCTTTTTTGTTTAACAGAAATAAAAAATAGCATGGAAAAATGCTGAACATTAGGAATTATTAAAGACATGCAAATCCAAATTACAAAAACCTATCAGCTCACACCAATTAGAATGGCCATCAGCAAAATTCTGCAAACAATAAAGGCTGAAGGTGTTGTGGAGAAATGCGTACCATTGGTTCTAAGTGGGACGTGGTAAGAACCAGTAATGAAAACACAATGGAGGTGCCTTGAAAAGGTAAACATTGAGCTACCATTCAATCAAGCATACCCACTGCTGGGCCTATCACCTGAGAGGATGAGAATCAAAAGGACACAGGTTGGCAATCCTGCACTCCAGCAATATTTACCACAGCCAACACTTGGAAGCAACGGAAATGTCCGTCAACAGAGGAATGTAGAAAGAAGAAGGGGTTCATGTACACAATGGAATATTACTCCAATAAAAAATATAAATTCAATTAAAAAAACATAAGTAAGGATATATCAGCTTTTGGGAGGTTATCTGGTCACATTCCACTGTAATTTATAACTGAGGAACACCACTGGCAGGAAGATCTGTTTCCATAGTTACCAGAGTGGAGAAAGCAGAAATGCTGCCGCCCTCTGGCCGATACCTGCAACAGCAGCTTTAAAACCTGTGCTAATCGTCACTTCATATGTACAAGTACTGGAGGGCTGTAAATGAAACCTGCCCTCAACATGTCTTGAGGGAGGTAATGGCCAAAATACTTCCAAATGTGGCACAGACTTCAAGAAAACAATTTGGAGAGGTAAGCTCTACTCACTGAAAAACAAAGGACATGCCTGAAAGCTCAATTTGAAGGGATTATGAGACGCATGCAAATGCAACCACAAAGAGGTGTCAGCTTACACCAGTCAGAATACCCATCAGCAAAAAAACTAAAAGCAGTAAATGCTGAAGGGGTTGTGGAGAAGTGCATACCCTCAACTTTAAGTGGGACGTAACCTGGTAAAAGCCACTAATGAGAACAGAATGGAGGTGCGGTTACAAGGTAAACATTGAGCTATGATATGATCCAGGAGGCCCACTCCTGGGCCTATAACCTAAGAAGACAGAATTGGAAAGACACAGGCAGGCAAATCTGCACTGCAGCAGTATTACAATAGCCAAGACATGGAAGCAACCAAAAAGTCCATCAACAGATGAGTGGACAAAGAAGAAGTGGTACATGGACAGATGGAGTATTAGCCAAGGAAAAAAACAGCACAATGCCATTTGCAGCACCGTACATGAGTCTAGAGGTAATCACGCAACTTGTAGTAAGTGAGAAAGCGAAAGACACATATCCTATCGTATGACTTATAAGTGTTACCTAAAAATTGATACCAGTGAAGATATTTCCACAGAGAAAGGCAATCACGGATTCATTAAAAAACGTATGTTTCACCAATGGAAAAGTGTGAGGATTTAATACATTAGGATATTGGGGTTAACAGAGATATACAAACACAGGTGAAATAGATAAACACCAAAGACCTACGGAATACCAAGAGAAGACTACTCAACATTGTGTCATAACCTACATGGGAAAAGGATCTGAAGAAGAATATGTATATGTATAAAAGAACCACATCTTGCACAGGCGGAACAAAGAAACCATTGTAATCAAACATGGTGTGATAAAAATAAAAATTAATATAACGAAGAAGAAGTAGTGAGACATAAACTTAAGGGGCTTTTTCCTGGCATATTCCATTCTAATTTACAACCTAGAACTCGACTTCCATTAAGGCTCTGTTGCCCTCGTAACCAGATTTGTTAAGGAGAAATGCTGCCGCCTTGTGGCCGTTTCACACAACAGCAGCTTTAAACCCAGCACTAACGGTCACTTAATATTCAAAACAGTTGCAGGCCTGTAAATGACACCTGCCCTCAAAACAAATCTGCGGTTGTAAATCGACCAAGAAATTCAAAAGACCTCCACATTTCAAGAACACAATTTCAAGAGGCATATTTTATGCAGTTTGTCTTTCCTTTTTATTTTTTTAAAAAAAGAGGGTATGAAAAAATGCTGAACATCGGGAATTAATAAAGCCATGCAAATCCAATCTACAGAAACGTTCACCTCCAAGCCGTCAGAATGATCATCAGCAAAAAGTCTACAAAGAATAAATGCTGAAGGGGTTTTAGAGAGCTGCGTACCCTCTAGCTTCTGGAGGGGTGTAAACTGGTAACAGCCAGTGGTGAGAACATAATGGAGGTGCGTTTAACGGGAAAAATTGAGCTGCTATGTTATCTGGTAGGCCCTTTGATGCACCTATCACCTGAGCACACCAGAATCAAAAAGACACAGGCTGGCAATCCTGCTCTGCAGCAACATTTAACATAGCCAAGACTTGGAAGAAACCAAAATGTCCATCAACAGAAAAATGCACAATGAATAACTCATCCATGTACACATGGAATATTAGCCATGGAAAAGAATGAAACAGTGCCATGTGCACCACCACAGAAGGACCTAGAGATAAACACCCAATTTGAAGTAAGGAAGAAACCGAAAAACAGTTTGGTGATATCACTTATAGGTGTTACCTAAAAATTGATACCATGAAATTATTTCCAAGAGAGGGACACATGGATTAAGAAAACAAAATTATGTTTAACCAAATGGAAAAGTGTAAGGAATGGATGAATTAGGATATGGGGGTTAACAGACATGTATTAATACATATGAAATATATATCACAGAATACCTATGGAATACCAAGAGAGGTCTACTCAACACTCTGTAATAACCTACACAGGAAAGAATCCAAAGATGAATAGTTAGATACATAGATATAATGAATCAGATTCTGTACACCTAAAACAACATTTTTATCAAATTTGCTGTGATAATAAATAAAAATTAAATTTAAAAAACAAACAAGAAGTAAGGAGATATCAGCTCTTGGGGGTCTGCCCTGGCCCATTCCACTCTAACTTGCAGCCTACTAACACGATTTCCAGGAAGGCTCTGTTGCCCAAAAACCCAGAGTTGGAAATGTAGAAATGCTGCTGCCTTTGGCCGTTTCCGGGAAGAGAGGCTTTAAACCCACAGCTAACGGTCACTTAACATTCACAAGGACTCAGGGCTGTAAAGCACACCTGCCCTCAAAAATGTCCTGAGGTAGGGAATGGCCAAAAATAATTCACAACTGGCAAATTCTTCAAAAAGGTAGTATGAAGAGGTAAGTTTTACAACTCTTTTTTTCAAAAAAGGAAAATGGATAAAAGCTCAACATTAGGAATTATTAGATTCATGCAAATCTAATCTATGAAAAGTTTTCAAGTCACATCCGTCGAATGACCACCAGCAAAATGTCTACAAACAATAAATCCTGAAGGGGTTTTAGAGAACTGTGTACCCTCTAGCTGCTGGTGAGATATACAGTGCTACGAGCCAGTAATGAGAACAGAAAGGAGCTGTGTTTAAAAGTAAAAATTCAGATGCCATTCGAACCAGCATGCCCACTACTGGGCCTATCACCGAAGAGCCGAATCAAGAAGACACAGGCTGACAAAGCTGTCCTCCAACAATATTCAAAATAGGCAAGACATGGAAGCAGCCAAAGTGTCAGTCAACAGATGCATGGACGAAGAATAAGTGGCACAGGTACCTAATGGAAGATTAGCTTTCGAAAACAATGAACAATGCCGTTTTCATGACTACAGGTGAGTCTAAAAATAATCATGTTACGTTAAGTCAAAAGTGTATGGTATATATCCTATAATATAATTTATAGATGTTATCTTAAGATTCCTACCAATGAACATATTTCCAAAGGAAAGGACACAGAGACATATAAAACAAACAAATGGTTAACCAAAATGAAAGGTGGGAGGGTGGATAAATTAGGATTATGGGGTTAACATATATACACTAATGTATGTTATATGTATATAAACTTATAACATATAAAATATATAAATTATATAATCACTAATACATATAAATTATATAATCACCAAACACCTACCAAATACCAAGGGAGGTCTACTCAACACTCTGTAATAACCTGCATGGTAACAGGATCCAAAGATGAACAGATATATGTATGAAAAATTGATCAGAATCAGTACACCCAGAGAATCACTACACTGTAATAAAATTTCCTCTGATAGGGGCTTCCCTCGTGGCCCAGTGGTTGAGAATCTGCCTGCCAATGCAGGGGACATGGGTTCAAGCCCTGGTCTGGGAGGATTCCACATGCCACGGAGCAAGTAGGCCCATGAGCCACAACTACTGAGCCTGCGCATCTGGAGGCTGTGCTCCGCAGCAAGAGAGGCCGCGATAGTGAGAGGCCCACGCACCGCGATGAAGAGTGGCCCCCACTTGCCGCAACTAGAGAACGCCCTCGCACAGAAACGAAGACCCAACACAGCCATAAATAAATAAAATAAATAAATAAATATAAAAGGCAAAGAAGAATGGGGAAATTGTAGATAGAGTAAGGATCTAGTTAAAAAAAATTTACTCCGATAAAAAACGTAAAGTAAATGTAAAAAACAAACATAAGTAGGAGACATAAGCTTTGGGGAGTTTGTCCTGGGACATTCCACTACAATTTGCAACCTAGGAACACAACTTCCAGGAAGGCTCTCCTGTCCTTGTAACCAAAGCTGGGAATGTAGAAATCTGCCGCCTTGTGGTCAATTCCTGCAACAGCAGCTTTAATCCCAGTGCTATTGGTCATTTAATATTCACAAGGACTGCAGGGCTTTAAATGACACCTGCCCTCAAAAAATATCCTGAGGTCAGGAATGAACATTAATATGCAAAACAGTAGAAAATCTGGAGAAGACAATTCAAGAGGTAAATTTCCTCACAGTGTTTTTTTTTTAAAGGACATGAAAAAATGTTCAACATCAAAAATTATTAGGGCAATGCAAATTTAAACTACAAAAAGGTATCACCCCACAATAGTCTGAATGGCCATCAGAAAAAAAAAGTCTGCAAACAATGCTGAATGGGTTTCCGAGAATGGATACACCACTATGCTGTTGCTGGGATGTAAACTGGTAACAGCCACTAATCAGAACAGAATGAAGGTGCCTTTAAAAGGTAACAATTGAGCTACTATGTGATCCTACCAAACCACTAATGGGCCTGTAACCCGAGAACATCAGAACTCAGAAAGACACAGGTACCCAAATGTGCTCTTCAGCGATACTTACAATAACCAGAAATGGATGCAAGCAAAATGTCCAAGTACAGATGAATGGACAAAGAAGTGGTACATGTACACAATTGAATATTAGCCATGGAAAAGATGAAACAATGTCTTTTGCAGCACCACTGATGAACCTAGGGGTTATCATACTACGTAAAGTAAGTCACAAAAAGAAAGACAAATATCCGATGACATTTACTAGTGTTATCTAAAAATTGATACCCATGAACATATTTCCACTGAGAAAGACCCATACAGACTTTGAAAAAGGTGAAAGGAATGGAAAAATTAGGATGTTGGGGTTAACATGCATTTAATAATTCATATAAAATATATAATCAAGAAGGACCTACTGGATGCCAAGGGAGGTCTACTCAACTCTCTAATGACCAACATGGGAAAGAATCTAAACATGATTAGATATATGTATATGTGTGAATGAACCAGGTTCTGTACACCTAGAACAAACACAACATTGTAATCAAATTTACTCTGATTACAAATAAAAAGTAAATTCAACAAGAAGTAATGTGACACAAGATTTTGGGTATTTGTCCTGGCACTTTACACTCCAATTTACAACCTCGGAAGAGGAATTCCACTAAGCCTCTGTTTTCCCTAGCAATCGAGTTGAGTATGAATAAATTCCGCTGCCTTGTTGCCCTTTCCTGCAACTGCAACTTTAAAAACAATGCTTATGGGTACTTAATATTCAGAAGAACTGTTGGGCTGTAAATGACACCCACAATCAGGAAATGTCCACGGGTAGGTAAGCAAAATAAATTCCAAAGGAACAGACTTTCAAGATCCTATTTCAATAGGTAAATTTTACACTGTTTAAAAGAAAAGCACTTGAAAAGATGCTCTAATTCCTGTATTATTAGCGTCATGGAACTCAAAACTACAATGAGGGATCACTTCACATGAGTAAGAATAGCCACCATTGAAACGTCTACAAACAGTAAATGCTTGAGAGGTTGTAGAAAAAAGGGAACCCTCCTATGCTGCTGTTGGGATCTAATGTGGTAACAGCCACTATAAATAACAGTATGGAGGTGCCTTTACAAGGTAAAATTAGAGGTACCATATGATCCAGCAGTCCCACTCCCAGGCGTATAACAGGAGAAAACCAGAATTGGAAAACACATGCACCCATATGTGTACCGCAGCACAATTTACAATGTCTAAGACATGGAAGCAACCAAAATATCCATCAGCAGATGGACGGATAAAGAAGCGGTACATGTTCCCAGTGAAATATTACTCAGAAATGAAAAGAATGAAGGAATGCCATTTGCAGCATCATAGATAGAATTACAGATAATCATACTAAGTGAAGTAAGTCAGAAAGAGAAAGTCAAATATCATAAGATACTACTTATAGCTGAAATTTAAAAATTGATACCAATGAACTAATTTACAAGAGAGAAACAGGGACTTTCCAGGTGGTCCAATGGTTAAGAATCCAAGCTTCCTCTTCAGGGGGCATGGGTTCGATCCCTGGTGTTGGGAGAACTAATATCACACATGCCTCACAGTACAGCCAAACAAATAAAAGAGAGAGAAACAGACTCACAGACTTAGAAAACATACTTATGGTTACCCAATGACAAAGGTGGGTGGAAGGAATAAATCAGGAGGCTGGGGAAAATATTTACACACTAATACATATAAAATAGATTATCAACAAGGACCTACTGCATTACAAAGGGAAGTCTACTCAACACTCTCTAATAACCTATATGGGAAAAGAATCTGAAGATGAAAAGACATATGAATATACATAACTGAACAAGATTCTGTAAGCCTACCACAAACAGAATACTTTAAATCAACTTTACTTCAATAAAAAAGAAAAAACAAAAACAAGAAGTAACAAAACAGAAGATTTTGGGTGTTTGTTCTGCCACAGCCCACACTAATTTACAATCCAGGAGCCCGTCTTCCACAGTGGGTCTGGTTACCCAAGTAACCAGAGAGGGGCATGAAGGAAATCCTACCATCTGTGCCCATTTCCACAACAGCAACTTTAAAACATGTGCTTATGGGCACTTAATATTCACAAGGACTGCCAGGGCGTAAATGACACCTGCCCTTAACAAATGTCCTGTGGTAGTTATTGAGCAAAAATTCAAAATAGACTTTCAAAAAGCCAATGTCAACTGTAACTTTTTCTCACAGTGTTTAAAAAAAACACATGCAAAGATGCTCAAAATCTCGAATTATTAGACACATGCAAATCAAAACTACAACAAGGTATCACCTCACACAGTCAGAATGGCCATCATCAAACAGTTTACAAACCATAAATGCTGGAGAGGACATGGAGAAGAGGGAACCCTCCTATGCTGTTGGTGAGATGTAAGCTGGTAACAGCCACTATAAAGTACAGTATGGAGATGTCTTTAAAAAGCAAAGATAGATCTACTTTATCATCCAGCAGTCCTACTTCTGGGTGTACATCTGCACAAAGCCAGAATTCAAAAAGACAAATGCACCCAAACCCAAACATGCACTGCAGCACTATTTACAATAGCCAAGACATGGAGGCAACCAAAATGTCCATCAACAGATGAATGGATAATGAAGAAGTGGTACATGAACACAATAAAATATTACTCAGAAATGAAAAAGCATGATCATCTCTAGGTCCATTCCTGTTGCTGCAAATGGCATTATTTCATTCTAAGTGAAGTAAGTCAGATAGAAAAAGACAAATATCATATGATATCACTTATAGTGGAGTCTAAAAAATGATAGAAATGAACAAATTTATAAAACAGAAACAAACCAAAAGACTTCAGATATCCTTCAGGGAGAAAAAATTTTAAATGTTTCCAATCACTAAATGTCAGCCTGAAAAATGTAAGCAATAAATAACATTGTAAAGGTAGTAATTCTCCCCAAATTAACCTATACCAGGCATTAGCAAACTAAACCTGGAGATCACATCCAGCCTATCACCTTCTTTTGTAAATTAAATTTAATGAATGACCCACAAGAAAACCCATAATGAGACGTCAGGTCACACCTCTCAACGTGGCTATTATTCCAAAGTCTACAAATATGAAATGTTGTTCATGACATGGAGAAGGGAATCCTAGTACACTGTTGGTGGGATTGTAAATTGATACACCCACTATAAAAAGAATATGGAGGTCCTGAGAAAAGCTACAAGTAGAACTATCATATTAGCCAACAATTCCACTGCTTGGTATATGTCCAAAGAAAATGAAGACACCAATTTGACAAGATACATGCATCCCAATGTTCATAGCACCATTATTTACAATTGCCAACATATGGAAGCAAACTAAATGTCCATCAACACATGAGTGGATAAAGAAGAGGTGGTACGTATACACAATAGACTATTACTCAGACATTAAAAAGGATCAAATTCTGCCATTTGCAACAACATGGAGAGGCCTAGAATATTTATACCTACTTAAATAAGTTAGAGAAAGACAAATACTCTATGTTCTCACTTCTCTGTAGAATCTAAAAATGCAAGAAAAGAATGTATATAACAAAACAGAAATAGACTCACAGAGAACAACTTAGTGGTTACTGGTGGGGCGAGTGAAGGGGGGAGAGAAATACAGTAGTTTGTGTCTCTAAATCCAGTACCCCTATGTATGAAATAAACAAGGATATATAGTACAACACAGGGAAATATAGCCATTATTTTGTAATCACTTTAGTGGAGCATGATCTATAAAAATATTCAATCCATATGTTGTACCCGAGACCAATGTAATATTGTAAATCAACTATACTTCAATTTAAATAATCCATAGGGTAGCTGAACGGATTAAAGAAAGTTCAGTTATACTGTGTGCAAGAGATTCATGTTAGGGCTTCCCTGGTGGCGCAGTAGTTGAGAGTCCGCCTGCTGATGCAGGGGACGTGGGTTCATGCCCCGGTCCGGGAAGATCCCACATGCTGCGGAGCAGCTGGGCCCGTGAGCCATGGACGCTGAGCCTGCGCGTCTGGAGCCTGTGCTCCGCAACAGGAGAGGCCACAACAGCGAGAGGCCCGCATACCGCAAAAAAAAAAAAAAAAAAAAAAAAAAAAGATTCATGTTAACTTCTAATCCATATATAGCATAAAATTGAATGATTGGGAAAAAAATACTCCTTGAAATGATACTTGCCTGAGTAGTCTATTATGAGGTAAAAAAGACTTGAAATCAAACCTCTCAAAGGAAAAAAGGTTATCATATAATGATAAATGGATTAATTCATCAAGAAATCATGACAATTATAAATATGTATGTATCCAGCTTTGGAGCCTCTCAACATATAAAGAATACATTAACCCACGTGAAGGGGAAAATGTGCAGAAATAAAATTATGGTAAGAAACATCGATACCCAACTTTCAACACTGTATATAGATCATCCGGACAGAATATCAATCAGGAAACACTGAACCTGAACACACACTTGATATCAAATGAACCTAACATACATCTACAGTATATTCCACTCAACAGCAGCAAACTTTCCATTTTTCTTAAGTACACATAGAACATTGCCTAGGGTAGATCCTATGTTAAGCCACAAAACAAGTCTTCAAAAATCCAAGAATACTGAAATCATATCAAGGATCATTTCCAACCACAATGGTATGAAACTGAAATTCAATATTAAAAAGAATAATTGAAAATTCAAGAACACTTAGAAATTGAACAATAAGCTCCTGAATAGCCAATGCATACAGGAATAAATCAAAACGGAAATTTAAAAGAAATCTTAAAGCAAACAAAATTGGAAACACAAAGTACCTAAATTTATGGAATACAGGAACAAGACTGCAATTCAAAGAGTTATGTTTACAGTAACAAATGCATATATTTTCAAAGAATTCTTGAGAGGGGATCAAGATGATAGAGTAGGAAGATACTGAGCTCCCCTGCTGCCAAAGACACACCCAAATTACAACCACTTACACGGAAATTATCTCTGAAGACTAGCAGGGAACGTTTTCCACAACTAAAGATATAAGGAAGGAGAAACCACAAGGCAGGTAGGAGGACTGGAAACACAGTCTAATTGGAACCCACACATGGAGCACAGTGACCCACAGCTGGAAGACATCACAATCGCATCAGTCCTCCCCACGGAGGGAAGGGTCTGAGCCTGGCATCAGGCTGCTCAGCCCAGGGTTCCTGCACTGGAAGAAAGGAACACAGCAGGTCTGGCTTTGAAAACCTGCAGGGCTTATTTTCAGGAAAGCTGGAGGCTAAAGGAAACTGAGAATTTGCTCTCATAGGGCACACACAAATCTCACATGTTCTCAGTCCCTGTGCAGAGCCAATAGAGTGAAAGACACGTGTGTCAGACCCACTTGCTAATCTCGGAGACCTTCTTGGAAAGGCAAGAGGCAGCTGGGACTCCCACTAGGAACTGAGACATTGGCAAGCAACATTTTAGAGTCTTCCCTGGAACTGATTAGAATCAGGGGCCTACCCCATCTACCACGAGGCCCACAGCACTTCTGCACCAGAAGGCCTCGCAACCAGTCCCACTGGGGGCCTACCCTGTCTGCCTGTGTGCCTGGAGTACCACACAGCCACCCATAACGAAGGGCTGCCTTGGCTATCAGCACACCCACAGCAATCACATACTGCAGGGTTCACAGCCATGAAGGCCAGGGTCCAACACCGCCTACCAGCTTGTCTACAGCAGTTGGCCCTGCCGTAAGAGAAAGGTGTGTGCAGCCCACACAGGGGACACCCCTGGAGCATGTGGCTCTGCTGGCCAGAGGACAATGTGCTGTTGGGCCCTATCAGTCATCTCCTATATAAGGCCACTTTTCTGAGACCCGGGAATGTAACAACCTGAACCTAATGAATAGAAATGCACAGAGAATTAGGAAACATAAGGAAATAGAGGAATATGTCACAAATGAAGTAACGACACGACATCAGAAAAAGAACTGAATAAAACAGGGATAAGCATTCTACCTGATAAAAAAAGTGTTCACAGTAATGATTATAAAGATGCTCACCCAAGTCAGGAGGAGAATAGATGGACATAGTGAGAATTTCAACAAAGAGTAATAACATGTCAAAAAGAACCAAACAGTGAACAATACAATAAAAGAGCTTAAAACACACATACACACACACACGAGAGAAGTCACATTATATTATATAATACAGAAGAACAGATCAGTGAAATGGAAAACAAAGTAGTGAAAATCACCCAAACTGAATAGCACAAAGAAAAAACAATTAAGACTATAGGTAAAGGGACCTCTGAGACAACATCAAGAATATTAACATGAGGGGCTTCCCTGGTGGCACAGTGGTTGTGAGTCCGCCTGCCGATGCAGGGGACACGGGTTCGTGCCCCGGTACGGGAGGATCCCACATGCCGCAGAGTGGCTGGGCCCATGAGTCATGGCCGCTGAGCCTGCGCGTCCGGAGCCTGTGCTCCGCAACGGGAGAGGCCACAACAATGAGAGGCCCGCGTACTGCAAAAAACAAACAAAAAACAAAAAAAAGAATATTAACATGAGCATTACAGGGGTCCCAGAACGAGGAGAAGAGAGAAACGGGTAAAGAACTTATTAGAGGATATAGTAACTGATAACTTTCCTAACCTGGGGAACGAAACACATCCAGGTCCAGGAAACACAGAGTCCCAAACAAGATGAAGACAAACAGGTCCACACCAAGACATATTATAAAGCGCCAAAAATTTAAAACTTTAAAAAATTAAAGAGGGATCACAGAAACAGTGAAATAAAATGGTCTAGTTATGTTCAAGGTATTCCCATAAGACTGTCAGATGACTTCTCAGCAGAATTTGCAGACGAGGAAGGAATGATAGGATATATTCAATGGGCTAAAAAGAAAAAGTCTACAACAGGAATACTCTACCAGCAAGATTATGATTCAGAATTGCAGGAGAGGGCTTCCCTGATGTCACAGTGGTTGAGAATCTGCCAATGCAGGGGACACGGGTTTGAGCCCTGATCCAGGAAGTTCCCACATGCCACAGAGCAACTAAGCCTGTGTGCCACAACTACTGAGCCTGTGCTCTAGAGCCCATGAGCCACAACTGCTGAGCCTGTGAGCCACAACTACTGAAGCCTGAGCACCTAGAATCCATGTTCCACAAGAGCCACCGCAATGAGAAGCCCGTGCACCACAACAAAGAGTAGCCTCCACTTGCCACAACTAGAGAAAAGCCCACGCAATGCAATGAAGACCTAACACAGCCAAAAATAAATAAATTTATGGGGAAAAAAAAGAAGGAAAGATCAAGAGTTTCCCAGACTAGCAAAAGCTAAAAGAGTTCATCACTAATAAACCAGCCTTGTACACAACATTGAAGGAATTTACTTAAGCTTAAAAAAGTCTCAACAATTATTGATAGTAACAAGAAAACAAAAGTAAAAATCTCACTGCAAAAAGTATACATAGAGTAAGGGTAGCAGACCAAACATTTATTAAGCTTCTGTAAAGAATAAAAGACAATAGTAGTATGTTTTTTTAAAAAAGAGAGGGCCCAAATAAATCAGAAGTGAAAGCGATGATGTTACAACAGACACCACAGAAATACAAAGTATCCTAAGATACACACAGGGTAACTCAGGGATCAGACTGGACAGAGCCCACTCTCCATTCCCCTGTACATGAGTTACAGGAGCCTCAGGAACTAAGGAAGGGGTCCCTGAGGGGAGGCACAAGATAGAAGATGTTAGGCATTAACCTGACTATATTTATGTTAAACCTGCCTGAACTACATTCACATGAGATTGTTTTGTCCTGTACGTACATCGGCACCTTTAGTTTGAACTGCAGATCTTTGGCTTCACCACCTCCACCGACAGCATTAGCTTCACCTGCTGTGGACCATCTCCTATAGGATTTCCAGAACCACAAAGCATGGAAGCCTCACAGGACCCAGAGTCTGTGAGACTCCACTCAGTCTCAGAGTCTCAACTCCACTCAGAGATGTAGAGTCACAACAGAGACTCCACTCTTGGAGGGCACACACAGTAGTGTGCACATCAGGACCCAAGGGAAGGAGCAGTGACCCCATAGGAGACTGAGCAGACCTACCTGCTAGTTTTAGAGGGTCTCCTGCAGAGGTGGGGGGTGACTGTGGCTCACTGTGGGGACAAGGACACTGGCAGCAGAAGTTCTGGGAAGTCCTCCTTGGCATGAGCCCTCCCAGAGTCCGCCATTAGCCCCACCAAAGAGCCAGGTAGGCTCCAGTGCTGGGTCGCCTCAGGCCAAACAACCAAAAGAGGGGGAACACAGCCCCATGCATCAGCAGACAAGTGGATTAAAGTTTTACTGAGCTCTGCCCACCAGAGCAACACCCAGCTCTACCCACCACCAGTCCCTCACATCAGGAAGGTTGCACAAGCCTCTAAGATAGACTCATCCAGCAGAGAGCAGACAGCAGAAGCAAGAAGAACTACAATTCTGCAGCCTATGGAAGGAAAGCAACATTCAGAAAGACAGACAATATGAAAAGGCAGAGGAATTTGTACCAGATGAAGGAACAAGATAAAACCCCAGAAAAACAACTAAATGAGGTGGAGATAGGCAACCTTCCAGAAAAAGAATTCAGAATAATGATAGTGAAGATGATCCAAGACCTTGGAAAAAGAACGGAGGCAAAGATCAAGAAGATACAAGAAATGTTTAACAAAGACCTAGAAGAATTAAAGAACAAACAAACAGAGATGAACAATACAATAACTGAAATGAAAAATACACTAGAAGGAATCAATAGCAGAATAACTGAGGCAGAAGAACGGATAAGTGACCTGGAAGACAGAAAGGTGGAATTCACTGCTGCAGAACAGAATGAAGAAAAAAGAATGAAAAGAAATGAAGACAGCCTAAGAGACCTCTGGGATAACATTAAACACAACAACATGTGCATTATAGGGGTCCCAGAAGGAGAAGAGAGAGAGAAAGGATACGAGAAAATACTTGAAGAGATTATAGTCGAAAACTTCCCTAGCATGTGAAAGGAAATGCCACCCAAGTCCAGGAAGCACAGAGACTCCCAGGCAGGATAAACCCAAGGAGAAAAATGCCAAGACACATAGTAATCAAACTGACAAAAATTAAAGACAAAGAAAATATAATTAAAAGCAACAAGGGAAAAATGACAAGTAACATACAAGGGAACTCCCATCAGGCTAACACCTGATTTCTCAGCAGAAACTCTACAAACCATAAGGGAGTGGCATGATATATTTAAAGTGATGAAAGGGAAGAACCTACAACCAAAAGAACTCTACCCAGCAAGGTTCTCATTCAGATTCGATGGAGAAATCAAAAGCTTTACAGACAAGCAAAAGCTAAGAGAACTCAGCACCACCAAACCAGCTCTACAACAAATGCTAAAGGAAACTCTCTAAGTGGGAAACACAAGAGAAGAAAAGGACCTACAAAAACAAACCCAAAACAATTAAGAAAATGGTAATAGGAACATACATATCAATATTTACCTTAAATGTGAATGGATTAAATGCTCCAACCAAAAGACACAGGCTTGCTGAATGGATACAAAAACAAGACCCATATATATGCTGTCTATAAGAGACCCACTTCAGACCTAGGGACACATACAGACTGAAAGTGAGGGGATGGAAAAAGATATTCCATGCAAATGAAAATCAAAAGAAAGCTGGAGTAGCAATACTCATATCAGATACAATAGACTTTAAAATAAAGAATGTTACAAGAGACGAGGAAGGACACTACATAATGATCAAGGGATCAATCCAAGAAGAAGGTGTAACAATTATAAGTATATATGCACACAACATAGGAGCACCTCAATACATAAGGCAACTGCTAACAGCTGTAAAAGAGGAAATCGACAGTAACACAATAATAGCAGCGGACTTTAACACTTTACTTACACCAGTGGAGATCATACAGACAGAAAATTAATAAGGAAACACAAGCTTTAAATGACACAACAGACCAAATAGATTTAATCGATATTTATAGGACATTCCATCCAAAAACAGCAGATTACACATTCTTCTCAACTGCACACAGAACATTCTCCAGGATAGATCACATCTTGGGTCACAAATAAAGCATCAGTAAATTTAAGAAAACTGAAATATCAAGCAGCTGTTCCGACCACAAGGCTATGAGATTAGAAATCAATTACAGTGAGAAAAACGTAAAAAACACAAACACATGGAGGCTTAACAATACGTTACTAAATAACCAAGAGATCACTGAAGAAATAAAAGAGGAAATCAAAAACTACCTAGAGACAAATGACAACAAAAACATGATGATCCAAAACCTATGGGGTGGGGGGCGGAGGGGAAGATGGTGGAAGAGTAAGACACGGAGATCACCTTCCTCCCCACAGATACACCAGAAATACATCTACACGTGGAGCAACTCCTACAGAACACCTACTGAATGCTGGCAGAAGACCTCAAACCTCCCAAAAGGCAAGAAACTCCCCACATACCTGGGTAGGGCAAAAGAAAAAAAGAAGAAACAGAGACAAAAGAATAGGGACGGAACCTGCACCGGTGGGAGGGAGCTGTGAAGGTGGAAAGGTTTCCACACACTAGGAGCCCCTTTGCGGGTGGTGGATGGGGGGAGCTTCGGAGCCGCGGAGGAGAGCGCAGCAACAGGGGTGCGGAGGGCAAAGCGGGGAGATTCCCGCACAGAGGATCGGTGCCGACCGGCACTCACCAGCCCGAGAGACTTGTCTGCTCACCCGCCGGGACAGGCGGGGATGCGAGCTGAGGCTCGGGCTTCGGTCGGAGCGCAGGGAGAGGACTGGGGTTGGCTGCGTGAACACAGCCTGAAAGCGTTAGTGCACCATGGCTAGCCGGGAGGGAGTCCGGGGAAAAGTCTGGAGGTGCCGAAGAGGCAAGAGACTTTTTCTTCCCTCTTTGTTTCTTGGTGCGCAAGGAGAGGGGATTAAGAGCGCTGCTTAAAGGAGCTCCAGAGACAGGCGCGAGCCGCGGCTAACAGCGCGGACCCCAGAGACGGGCATGAGATGCTAGGGCTGCTGCTGCCACCACCAAGAAACCTGTGAGCGAGCACAGGTTACTATCCACAACCCCCTTCCGGGGAGCCTGTGCAGCCCGCCATTGCCAGGGTCCCGTGACCCAGGGACAACTTACCCGGGAGAACGCACGGCGCACCTCAGGCTGGTGCAATGTCACTCTGGCCTCTGCGGCCGCACACTCCGTACCCCTCCCTCCCCCCGGCCTGAATGAGCCAGAGCCCCCGAATCAGCGGCTCCTTTAACCCCGTGCTGTCTGAGCGAAGAACAGACGCCCTCTGGCGACCTACAGGCAGAGGCGGGGCCAAATCCAAAGCTGAACCCCGGGTGCTGTGAGCACAGAGAAGAGAAAGGGAAATCTCTCCCAGCAGCCTCAGAAGCAGCAGATTAAAGCTCCACAATCAACTTGATGTACCCTGCCTCTGTGGAATACATGAATAGACAACGAATCATCCCAAATTGAGGAGGTGGTCTTGAGAGCAAGATTTCTGATTTTTTCCCCTTTTCCTCTTTTTGTGTGTATGTGTATGCTTCTGTGTGAGATTTTGTCTGTATAGCTTTGCTTCCACCATTTGTCCTAGGGTTCTATCCGTCCGTTTTTTTTCTTAATTAATTTTAATAACTTTATTTTATTTTACTTTATCTTCCTTCCTTCCCTCCCTCCTTTAGACAACCAATCATCCCAAATTGAGGAGGTGGACTCTGAGAGCAAGATTTATGATTTTTTCCCCTTTTCCTCTTTTTGTGAGTGTGTATGTGTATGCTTCTGTGTGAGATTGTCTGTATAGCTTTGCTTCCACCATCTGTCCTAAGGTTCTATCCATCCGTATTTTTTCTTAATAATTATTTTTAATTTAATAACTTTATTATATTTTACTTTATTTTATTTTACTTTATCTTCTTTCTTATTTCCTTCCTTCCCTTCTCCCACCGTCCCTCCCTCCCTTTCTTTCCTTTTCTCTTTCTTTCTTTCTTTCTTCCTACCACTACTAATTCTTTCTCTCTACTTTTTCTCCCTTTTATTCTGAGCCGTGTGGATGAAACGCTCTTGGTGCTGCAGCCAGGAGTCAGTGCTGTGCCTCTGAGGTGGGAGAGCCAACTTCAGGACACTGGTTAACGAGAGACCTCCCAGCTCCACATAATATCAAACGGCGAAAATCTGCCAGAGATCTCCATCTCAACACCAGCACCCAGCTTCACTCAATGACCAGCAAGCTACAGTGCTGGACACCCTATGCCAAAAAACTAGCAAAACAGGAACACAACCCCACCCATTAGCAGAGAGGCTGCCTAAAATCATAATAAGTCCACAGACACCCCAAAACACACCACCAGACGTAGACCTGCCCACCAGAGAGACAAGATCCAGCCTCATCCACTAGAACAGAGGCACTAGTCCCCTCCACCAGGAAGCCTACACAACCCACTGAACCAACCTTAGCCACTGGGGACAGACATCAAAAACAACGGGAACTACGAACCTGCAGCCTGCAAAAAGGAGACCCCAAACACAGTAAGATAAGCAAAATGAGAAGACAGAAAAACACACAGCAGATAAAGGAGCAAGATAAAAACGCACCAGACCTAACAAATGAAGAGGAAATAGGCAGTCTACCTGAAAAAGAATTCAGAATAATGATAGTAAACATGATCCAAAATCTTAGAAATAGAATAGTCAAAATGCAAGAAACATTTAACAAGGACCTAGAAGAACTAAAGATGAAACAAACAATGATGAACAACACAATAAATGAAAAATACTCTAGATGGGATCAACAGCAAAACCTATGGGATGCAGCAAAAGCAGTTCTAAGAAGGAAGTTTATAGCAATACAAGCCTACCTCAAGAAACAAGAAAAATCTCAATTAAACAATCTAACCTTACACATAAAGGAACTAGAGAAAGAAGAACAAAACCCAAAGTTAGTAGAGGGAAAGAAATCATAAAGATCAGAGCAAAAAAAAATGAAATAGAAACAAAGAAAACAATAGCAAATATCAATAAAACTAAAAGCTGGTTCTTTGAGAAGATAAACAAAAATGATAAACCTTTAGCCAGACTCAAGAAAAAGAGGGAGAGGACTCAAATCAATAAAATTAGAAATGAAAAAGGAGAAGCTGCAACAGACACCACAGAAGTACAAAGCATCCTAAGGACTATTACAAGCAACTCTATGCCAATAAAATGGACAACCTGGAAGAAATGGACAAATTCTTAGAAAGGTATAACCTTCCAAGACTGAACCAGGAAGAAATATGAACAGACCAATCACAAGTAATGAAATTGAAACTGTGATTAAAAATCTTCCAACAAACAAAAGTCCAGAACCAGATGGCATCAGAGGTGAATTCTATCAAACATTGAGACAAGAGCTAACACCCAACCTTCTCAAACTCTTCAGAAATTTGCAGGGAAAGGAACACTCCCAAACCCATTCTATGACGCCACCATCACCCTGATACCAAAACCAGACAATGATACTACAAAAAAAGAAAATTATAGACCAATATCACTGATGAATATAGATGTAAAAATCCTCAACAAAATACTAGCAAACAGAATTGAACAACACATTAAAAGGATCATACACCATGATCAGGTGGGGTTTATCCCAGGGATGCAAGGATTCTTCAATATACACAAATCAATCAATGTGATACACCATATTAACAAGGTGTAGAATAAAAATATCATCTCAATAGATGCAGGAAAACCTTTTGAAAAAATTCAACACCCATTTATGATAAAAAAGACTCCAGAAAGTGGGCACAGAAGGAATCTACCTCAACATAATAAAGGCCATATATGACAAACCCACAGCAAACATCACTGTCAATGGTGAAAAACTAAAAGCATTTCCTCTAAGATCAGGAACAAGACAAGGATGTCCACTCTCACCACTATTATTCAACATAGTTTTGGAAGTCCTAGACACAGCAATCATAGAAGAAATATAAATAAAAGGAATATAAATTGGAAAAGAAGAAGTAAAATTGTCACTGTTTGCAAATGACATGATACTATACATAGTGAATACTAAAGATGCCACTAGAAAACTACTAGAGCTAATCAATGAATTTGGTAAAGTTGCAGGATACAAAATTAATGCACAGAAATCTCTTGCATTCCTATACACTAACAATGAAAGATCAGAAAGAGAAATTAAGGAAACAATCCCATTCACCACTGCAACAAAAAGAATAAAATACGTAGGAATGAACCTACCTAAGGAGGTAAAAGACCTGTACTCAGAAAACTATAAGACACTGCTGAAAGAAATCAAAGATGATATAAACAGATGGAGGTATAAACCATGTTCTTGGGTTAGAAGTATCAATGTTGTGAAAATGACCCTACTACCCAAAGCAATCTACAGATTCAATGCAATCTCTATCAAATTACCAGTTGCATTTTCTACAGAGCTAGAACAAAAATATCTTAAAATTTGTATGGAGACACCAAAGACCCTGAATAGCCAAAGCAGTCTTGAGGGAAATTAAAAAAGCTAGAGGAATCAGACTTCCTGACTTCGGACTATACTATAAAGCTACAGTAATCAAGACTATATGGTAGTGGCACAAAAACAAAAATATAGATCAATGGAACAGCATAGAAATCCCAGAGATAAACCTACGTACCTGTGGCTAACTCATCTATGACACAGGAGGCAAGGATATACAATGGAGAAAAGACAGTCTCTTCAGTAAGTGGTGCTGGGAAAACTGGACAGCTACACATAAAAGAATGAAATTAGAACACTCCATAACACCATACACAAAAATAAACTCAAAATGGATTAGAGACCTAAATGTAAGACCAGACACTATAAAACTCTTAGAGGAAAACATAGGCAGAACACTCTATGATATAAATTACAGCAAGAATCTTTTTGACCCACCTCCTAGAGAAATGGAAATAAAAACAAAAATAAATGGGACCTAATGAAACTTAAAAGCTTTTGCACAGCAAAGAAACACATAAAGAAGACGAAAAGACAACCTGCAGAATGGGAGAAAATATTTTCAAATGAAGCAAATGACAAAGGATTAATCTCCAAAATTTACAAGCAGCTCATGTAGCTCAATATCACAAAAACAAACAACCCAATACAAAAATGGGTAGAAGGCCTAAATAGACATTTCTCCAAAGAAGATATACAGATTGCCAACAAACATATGAAAGGATGCTCAACATCACTAATCGTTAGAGAAATGCAAATCAAAACTACAGTGAGATATCACCTCACAGCAGTCAGAATGGCAATCATCAAAAAATCTACAAACAATAAACGCTGGAGAGGCATTTATTGGAGAAAAGGGAACCCTCTTGCACTGCTGGTGGGAATGTAAACTGATACAGCCACTAGGGAGGACAGTATGGAGGCTCCTTAAAAAACTAGAAACAGAACTACCATATGACCCAGCAATCCCACTACTGGTCATATACCCAGAGAAAACCATAATTCAAAAAGAGTTATGTACAACAATGTTCATTGTAGCTCTATTTACAATAGCCAGGACATGGAAGCAACCTAAGTGTCCATCGACAGATGAATGGATAAAGAAGATGTGGCACATATATACAATGGACTATTACTCAGTCATAAAAAGAAACAAAACTGAGTTATTTGTAGTGAGGTGGATGGACGTAGAGTCTGTCCTACACAGGAAGTAAGTCAGAAAGAGAAAAGCAAATACCATATGCTAACACAGATATATGGAATCTAAAGAAAAAAAAAGTTTATGAAGAACCTAGGGGGAGGACAGGATTAAGGACACAGACGTAGAGAGAAGACTTGAGGACACGGGGAGGGGGAAGGATAAGATAGGACAAAGTGAGAGAGTGGCATGGACATATATACATTACCAAATGTAACATCAATAGCTACTGGGAGCCAGCCACATAGCACAGGGGGGTCAGCTCAGTGCTTTGTGACCACTTAAAGGGGTGGGATACAGAGGGTGGGAGCGAGATGCAAGAGGGAGGGGATATGGTGATATATGTATATGTATAGCTGATTCACTTTGTTATACAGCAGAAACTAACACACCATTGTAAAGCAATTATACTCCAATAAAGGTGTAAAAGGAGAAAAAAAAAAAGCCCAGAGATAAACCTACACACCTATGGTCAACTAATCTATGACAAAGGAGGCAAGACTACAATGGAGAAAAGACAGTCTCTTCAATGAGTTGTGCTGGGAAAAATGGACATCTACATGTAAAAGAATGAAATTAGAACACTCCCTAACACCATACACAAAAATAAATTCAAAATGGATTAGAGACCTTAATGTAAGACCGGACAGTATAAAACTCTTAGAGGAAAACTTAGGAAGAATACTCTGACATAAATCACAACAAGATCTTTTTTGATCCACCTCCTAGAGTAATGCAATAAAAAAGAAAACTAAACAAATGGGACCTAATGAAACGTAAAAGCTTTTGCAAAGCAAAGGAAACTACAAATAAGACGAAAAGACAAACCTCAGACTGGGAGAAAATATTTGCAAACGAATCAACAAAGGATTAATCTCCAATATATATAAGCAGCTCATGCAGCTCAATATTTAAAAAAACAAAAACCCAATACAAAAATGGGCAGAAGATCTAAATAGACATTTCTTCCAAGAAGACATAGAGATGACCAAGAAGCACACGAAAAGCTGCTCAACATCACTAATTATTAGAGAAATGCAAATCAAAACTACAATGAGGTATCAGCTCACACCTGTCAGAATGGGCATCATCAGAAAATTTACAAACAACAAATGGAGAGGGTGTGGAGAAAAGGAACCCTCTTCCACTATTGGTGAGAATATAAATTCATACAGTCACTATGGAGATCAGTATGGAGGTTCCTTAAAAAAACTAAAATTAGAATTACCATATGATCCAGCAATCTCATTACTGGGCATATACCCAGAGAAAACCATAATTCAAAAAGACACATTCACCACAATGTTCATTGCAGCACTATTTACAACAGCCAGGTAATGGAAGCAACCTAAATGCCCACAGACAGACGAATGGATAAAGATGTGGTACATATATAAAATGGAATATTACTCAGCCATAAAAAGGAATGAAATTGGGTCATTTGTAGAGACGTCGATGGATCTAGAGACTGTCATACAGAGTGAAGTCAGTCAGAAAGAGAAAAACAAATATTGTATATTAATGCATATATGTGGAACCAAGAAAAATGGTACAGAAAAACTGGTTTGCAGGGCAGAAACAGAGACACCAAGGGGGGAAAGCCGTTGGGGAGTGGTGGTGGGATGAATTGGGAGATTGGGATTGACATGTATACACTTATATATATAAAATAGATAACCAATAAGAACCTGCTGTATAAAAAAATAAATAAAATAAAATTCTATAATTAAAAAAAATAAAACAGAAAAAAAAGTTCTTCCCTTTGCATAGATGTATTTATATGAATGAATTATTTCCATGCTTATATCTATAAATACAAAAAAGAGGAATAAAACCTACCTTGAACCAATAAAGAAAAAAAAAAGAAAAAGCAGAACCCACCAGTTATACAGAGGAAAACCCTATCAGGGTCCTTGCTCCAGTGGTAAACAATTCTGAAGTAGGTCAGAGGTGGGGAATCGTCTCCCATGCAGCCAGCAGCCCCCCGGCAAGGAGCGTCTTCATTGCAAAGCTGGGGGACCGTGCCGAGGCGTCTGTGAGTAAACGTGAGCTAAGGCCCAGGCCAGCTGCTGCTGAACTGTTCCCACCCTTCCCAGGTAAAACACCTGAATGCGTGCAAGGACTTGGAAGCCTAGAGGAAGGGCCGTGGAGCCACACCAGCGACAGCACGCAGGCCGACTTGGTGCCTGCAGGCCAGCCAGGATGGTCCTGGCCCTGGGTGCTCTTCTGGAAGATTTCCATTTCCCTGCCTAAGATACCCCTCCTGTCCCGGCCCCCACTGCTTTTTTCCTTACTCACCTCTGCCTGGGGAGAAATTCCAGCAGCAGATATGGGTGACACATCCTCTTCTTTAGCAGTTGGCAGCTTGGCAACTCCTGCAGAAAGCCCAGCAGAGCCCCACTCACACCGGGCCACCCAAAAAACCGTGGCCCCTCACTCCCTCCCACCAGCCCAGCCCCGACACTGCGGACGGGACAGAGAATATGGCGTCAGACACAACTGAAGGGGCTCTTGCTGCCTGGAGCGGTGTTTATATTGACCTCAAACCAGGCACACCTGGAGAGGGCTGGCCGGCCGGGTCAGGCTGCCCAGGTCAGCCAATCCTCGCCCCTCTGGGGCTCACAGCAGCAGAAAATGGAACTTGCTGAACCGACCAGGTCCAAGGAAAAGGTGTGGGCTCCTGAGGGTCAGGATAGACAAGAGGCTGCCAGCCCTGGCTTGTTTTCTAATCATTTTATCTGGCCCATGAGTGGGAGACAACTTCAAGAAGACCCTCTCCTAATGAGAGGAACCCAGGAGTCAGGGAGAGGAGGGGTGGTGGGTGGAGACAGAGGCCTGGTGCCCCGGCTGCAGTGGAAGTCTCTGGAAGACCAGGTGGAGGGAGGCCGCACAGAGTGATGCCCAGGGTCACAGACCTGTCGGAGCTGCTGTTTGTTAGTTCAAGTCCTGCTCTGAGGTGCTCTGTGTCAGCTCTGAGCGACAGGTGTGCTGGGGGTGCTCTGCAATTAGGGCTATGCACACGGTTCCTGGGTGCCCAGGCTTGCTGGGTGCCTGCCCAGGTGAGCTCCATATCCTGGGAGGGGCCTGACCACGAGAGCCCCATGGGCTGCTGGGTAGCGGCACAGGTGAGCTCCATATCCTGAAAGGGGCCTGACCACGAGAGCCCCGTGGGCTGCTGGGTACCTGCCCAGGTGAGCTCCATATCTTGGGATTGGCCTGACTACGAGAGCCCCGTGGGCTGCTGGGGACCTGTTAAAGGATGTCAGGACAGTCAGTGAAGCCACCGAGGATATACATCCAGTAGTTCCTAATTCCTACACACTGCTGGTCATTCTACCATCCACCAGGACATGGTATTCTGTATTAGACTTCAATGATGCCTTCTTCTGTATTCCATTAGTCCCAGAGTCACAAGAAATTTTGGCTTGTGATTGGCAGGACTCAACATACAATGAAGACAATACTGCTGGGGCCGTCCTGCCCCAAGGGTTCAAAAATTCCCACATGACCTTTGGGGAAAATTAACTAAAACCTAAAAGATCGAACTCTGGAGAAGGGAACCCTCCTTCAATATGCAGACGACATTCTGATCGCCAGCCCTGCTAAGGAGGCCTCTGAACTACCAAGCCAATAAAGGATAGAAGGTGTCCAAGAAGAAGCTCAAATATCACAGACTGCGGTGACCTGCCTGGGCTTCATTCTCACAGAAGGTTGGAGAAGCCCATCCCAGGAAAGGGAAGAAACCATTTGCAGCCTTACCCCTTCTAAAACTAGAAGACAGCTTAGGGGTTCCTGGGGAGGCCAAGGTTTGCTGCTTCTGGATCCCTAACTACAGTCTACTAGCTGGGCCTCTATATGAAACACTGAAAGGAAAAGATGATGATCCTTTTGAATAGAATCCAGAAGTGGCCTTTCAAGAATGCAAAGAGCAGTCAATTCAGACCCTTGCCCTGGACCTCCCCAATTTAGCTAAACCCTTTGACCTTTACATTCCCGGTGAAAGGTGAATCGCCCTTGGAGTATTAGTGCAAAAACTGGGACCACTTGAAATGGAACAACGCAAGAATGCCCTCCAGGTAGGATAAACTAAGGTCACCAAGGGCTTGGCCCGCCGCCCCATCCGACCAGGATACTGGGGGTATCTAAAAACCTGGAAATCAGCAACCTGCAAGGCCAGCTCCCTCCTAAGAGAAAAGGACCCCACATGGTGATCCTAACCACCAACCATGCCCTGAAGTTGCAGGGGTTGCTCCGTGGGCACACTGACCTCGAGTGAGGAGGCCCTCCAACTCCAACCCCCAGAGAGACAACCGGGGGCATCGGGCCCCCATGACGACTCGTGTGACCATCACGTGACCTGGAGCTTCTCTCAGAAAACAACAAGAGTGTGTCCCAAAGGAGCAGACTACTGCTTGCAGGACTTACTGCACCCAGAGGGGAGCTAATAAGCTTGGCGGGGGAACCGTATATCACGCTGTCACCATAGAAAAGCCTGCAGACACCGTGATGATGGTGGCCAATAAGACCGGCTGGACTCCTGGCTACTTCAAAAGGCTGTTGACTCAGTGGCCGTCATGGTCCTGGATCACCACCGGCCCTGGACTGTCTGAGAGTTGAGCAGGCAGGGCTCTGACACCTGGTGCTGTTTGTACATTAATTCAGGGGCCTAACTGAAGAAAGCACAGACTACTGGTCAGAGCATCTATGCTGGCAGAAACCGTCAGCCTAAGGTGGCCGAACAAATGTGGAGCGGCGTAAAACCGGAACACCCAGCGTCTCTGCGCCTCTCTTTCCTGGACCCTTAAAGGTCATTAGAATCTATAACACTTCCAATGCTGATGCTCAGGAGGACAAGCAGTGAGGCAGGAGGCCTGGGGACAATCAACCTCACCTGGAGGCTGCTGGGGAGAAGTTCTGCCCCTCCCCCCCCGGGTATGAGGACTCCCAACTCAGCACGAAGCAGTTACATAAGAGGGGTCTGCACCCTCAGTGCCCCAAGAATGAGGAACGGGACAAAAGGCAGAGGAGGGTTTTGTCAACGGCAAAGCCCTTGAAAAATTTCCGGGAGATAAAAATAGAATCTGGGCAATAAAATAACGTCTAACCTTTTTTCCTTTGTGCTTTGTCTAATTTCACGTGCTCCTAGGGTTCCGCAAGCAGAGGTCCCACACCCGGCACTTTAGCCCAGATTTCCTAGTGCAGAATGGCTGGGTCGACACCTCAGCTCGCGGGGCCCCTGTGCAGACTCCGCGACATAGAGCCTGAGCTGCAGCCAACCCGGCCCTCGAGAGCTCCGCCCCCTCCCTCCTGCTGACGCTGCCGGGATCCCTACACAGCAGCCCGGCCCACAGCCCGCGGGGGAGCGCACGTTCTCACCTCTCCATTCTCTGATCAAAATATAAAGTTTCCTCTGCTTCTGAACCAAACTCAGTCTCGATCTCTTGGCTCCAATGACACTGGGCAGGGGGACACTTGTTGGGGTCCACTCTGGAGGATCAGTAACAGAAATTGAGAACATTGTAACTTCAGTGAACAGATGTGTGAAGCAAACTGTAATGAACGGAGAGCAGTGTATAAGGCTCGTGTAAAATAAGATGTTTCTAACACTTCCATTTGATATTTCCATCACTTGATTATAAGCAAGTTCAGTGGAGGGTTTTTGTCTTATTTGTCAGGTCAAGTTTAGAGAAATTAAGTGATTGCTTTCCAAGAATGTACATCTAATGATCTTGGCTGAAGCTTCAATCTTGTTTTAAATGCTTTTCCATTGAAAATGATACCATTCTTTCAGCTCCCCCATTTCTGAGGAATATAAAATCTTGTAACTTATTGTTACCAAAGGGGAAGGGTGCGGGGAGGGATAATTTAAGATTTTGATATTAACACATACACAATGCTATGTATAAAATGGATAATCAACGAGGGCCTACTGTATAGCACAGGGAACTACACTCAATATTTTGTAATAACCTATAAAGGGAAAGAATCTGAAAAAATAGATACCTATATCTACATCATCTACCAAGGCCAGATAAAATGTAACTTAAGGGAGGCCAATGGTGACCGCTTCTGACCCTCAATCATCTCAAGCTTGGACTCTGCCTACTGCCCAAGGCCCTTCATGAACATACATGCATGTACCCGTAGCTTAAAACTTCCCCAGTTTTGGGGTTCTGGGAGACACGGATTTGGAAAGATCCCTGGTGTGCCCCTTACTTGCAGGGGACCCTTCCTACTGCTGAAACACGCCTGTCACACCCAGAGGATGGTACACCGTCTGATCGGGAAGAGTTTGGAAAAGGCACCTCATCTCATCTCCAGGTGCTCGGGTTCCCCCCGCACCAGCCGCTTTCCGAACAATCTCCCCACTTAATGAAGTCAGCAGCTTCAACATCCAGTTTCGCACAGTTTGGAATTTGTCCAGAGGATGAAGGGGAAGGGGGAGAACCATAAGAGACAAGCCCTAGGTGTTTGGACAGGAAAATGCTACTTTAATTTCCATTTAGTAAGAGGAATTAACCAAAGGTTCACCTTGCCCCGGAACCAGAATAGGGCTTGAAGCAATTCTGCTGTTTTGTTGCTAGATCTCAAAGAAACAAGTTGAAAAATGGAGGTCAGGAGCACTGCAATTCACAAACCTGCAGGGTTTAAAATGATACCTATCATCGAAAAATGTCTTCAGGTAAGTCATGGAAAAGGATTTTAACGAAAGGCAGAATTGCAGGAAAGGAATTTCAAGAGGTAGATTGAACTAGCCATTAAAGCACATGAAAAGTGACTGAACTTCACCAATAACACAGTTGGCCAAAAAGGGCGTATGCGTTTTTCCTGAATATATTCAGGAAAAACGCATACGCCCTTTTTGGCCAACAAAACAGGCTGGCAATGCAAATCAACACTACAAAGAGGTATCAATTCAAATCAGTCAGAAGGGCTATCCTCACAAAATGTAAAAACCAGAAATGCAGGACAGGGCTTGGAGAAAATGGAACCCTGCTCCACTGATGGTGGGAATGTAAAATTGCCAACGGCCAGGCTGCAGAAGTGTATTGTGTTTCCTACAAAATTTAAAAAACAGAGATACAGAGCATATGACACTTGCACTCATGGGCGTATATCCTGTGAAAACCAAAAATCTACAGGACACAAGCACCCCAAAGTTTAGTGCTGCTCTGTTTACAAGAGCCTCGACTTGGATACAACATAAATGTCCTTGGGGAAAAAAAATGGATAAAGAAGAAGTGGTACTTAGAGACAATGGAATATACCTCAGCCAGGTAATCAATGAAATATGGCCAGTTGGAGCAACTCGTGTGGACTTAGGTACGATCATTCTAAGTGACATAAGTCAGACAGAAAAAGAGACTTATCATGAGATATCACTTACAGGTGGAATCTAGAACTGGCTACACATGAACTAAATTACAAAACAGAAACAGAGTCACACATTTAGAAACCACACTTATGGCTGCTAAAGGTGAAAGGTGAGGTGGGGTGAGGCATAAACCATGAGGTTGAAATTAGCACAGATACGGTTCCAAACCAAACAGCTAATCGACAAGACCTACTCTATAGCTCAAAGAACTGGACTCACAACACTCTAGTCACCAGAAAAGAATATATACGACTGGTAAGGATCTAAAAATGAGTTTATTGAGGTCACTCAGTAAGTGAATCAAGAAGATGTACAGCAGCAAGAAACACAACATTGAAAACCAGCTGTACCCCATTATAAAAATAAATTACAAAAAATAATTTAAAAAAGACAGTGAGCGAGAAATTCCTACAGAATTCCTTCAGGGTCTCTGATGCAACCTGGATTCACCACATCTAGACCCACAGATAGATGGGACTTAAGGATGGATACTCGTGGAGTGAGAAAATTGGTGAGGATGGGCCAACAAATGCAGCACCTATAGAATAATACTGCCTGGCCCCATTCCAAGCGTCCCAAATCTCCAGGTGCAGGGGAACCTTCCTAGAGCTAAAATATGCATGGGACACACAGAGGATGGTACACCGTCTGATCGGGAAGAGTTTGGAAAAGGCACCTCCTCTCCTAATCTCCTGGTGCTCGGGTGCTCCAGCCTCTTTTCTAACAATCTACTCACCAGGGGAAGTCAGCACCTTCAACACCCTATTTCGCACAGTTTGGAATTTGTCTGGAGGATGAAGGGGAAGAGGGGGAACCATGAGAGACAAGCGCGAGGTGTCTGAACAGGGACATGCCACTCTAATTTCCAATCAGGAAGAGGAATTGACCAAAGGCTCAGCTCGCCACCGAAACCAGAATAGGGCTGGAAGCAATCCTGGAAAAATGCCTTGAGGTAAGTCATGAAAAAGGACAAGAAAACAAGGCAGGATTGCAGGAAGGGGTTTTCAAGAGGTAGATTGCACTCGCCATGAAAGCAAATGGAAAGGGATAGAACTTCTTCAACGATGCCATTGGCCAAAAAGGGCGTATACATTTTTCCTGAACATATTCAGGAAAAACGCATATGCGCCTTTTCGACAACCAAAGAGGCGCGCAGTGCAAATCAACACTACAAAGAGATATCACTTCACATCACTCCGAAGGTCATCCTCACAAAGTGTAAAAACCAGAAATGCAGCATAGGGCATGGAGAAAAGGGAGCCTTTTCACGGTGATTGTGGGACGGTAAATTGCCAATGGCACTCTGGAGAAGTGTATTGTGTTTCCCAAAAAAATCACAGAAGCAAAGCTACAGAGCATACGGCACTTCCACTCATGGGCGTTTATCTTGGGAAAAGCAACACTCGACAGGACACAGGCACCACAACGTTTAGTGCTGGTCTGTTTACAAGAGCCTCGACTTGGATACAACCGAAATCTCCTTGGAAGGAAAACGTGGATAAAGAAGATGTGATACTTATGTACAATGGAATATAACTCAGCCATGAAATCAATGAAATAAGGCCAGTTGCAGCAACTCAGGTGTACTTAGGTACGATCATTCTCAGTGACATAAGTCAGACAGAAAAAGAGACTTATCATAAGATATCAGTTATAGGTGGAATATCAACATCGCTACACATGAACTAAATGACAAAAGAGACACAGAATCACACATATAGAAAGCACACTTATGATTGCTAGAGTGCAAAGATCAACTGAGGTGAGGCATAAACCAGGAGTTTGAAATGAGCAGATACCATTCCATAGACCAAATAGGGAATCAACAAGACTTATTCTAAAGCTCAAAGGACTGGACTCAGCACAATCTACACACCAGAAAAGATTATGTACGACTGGTAAGAATCTGAAAAAGAATTTATCCATGTCTCTCTGTAAATGAATCAAGTGGATGTACAGTAGCAAGAAACACAGCACTGAAAATCACCTACACCCCCTTATAAAAATAAATTTTAAAAAAAGACACTGAGTAAGAGAGAAATTCCTACAGAATTCGTTCACGAGCTGGGATGCAAGCTGGATTGAGCATATCTAATCACACAGCTGGATGGGACCTAAGGCTGGACACTCGTGGGGCTGAGAGGCTTGGTGAGCATGAGTCAGCAAATACAGCCCCTTTAGAGTAATACTGCCTGGTCCTGATTCCATGGGTCCCAAATCTCCAGATGCAGGCCACCCTTCCTACAGCTAAAACATGCATGGGACACCCAGAGGATGGTACACTATCGGATAGGGAAGAGTTTGAGAAAACCACCTCATCTCCTCATCTCTTGGCAGTCAGGTTCCCACCTCCAGCCTCTTTCCTGGCAATCGCCCCACTTGGGGAAGTCAGCACCTTCAACACCCTCTTTCGCACACTTTGGAATTTGTCCGGAGGATGAACTGGAATGGGGGGAACAATGACAGACAACGCCTGTTTGGACAGGCACATGCCACTCTGATTTCCAATGAGGAAGAGGAATTGACCAAAGGCTCAGCTTGCCCTCAGAACCAGAATAGGGCTTGAAGCAATCCTGCTGTTTGGTGGCCAGTTCCCAAAGAAACAAGTTGAAAAATGGAGCTCAGGGGCACTGCAATTCACAATCCTGCAGCATTGTAAAAGATTCCTAACGTGGAAAAATGCCTTGAGGTAAGTCACGAAAAAGGACTTGAAAGCAAGGCAGAATTGCAGGAATGGGATTTCAAGAGGGAGTTTGGTCTCACCTCGAAAGCACATGGAAGGGGGCAGAACTTCTTCAATGACTTGGATACAACCGAAATCTCCTTGGAAGGAAAACATGGATAAAGAAGATGTGATACTTATGTACAATGGAATATAACTCAGCCATGAAGTCAATGAAATAAGGCCAGTTGCAGCAACTCAGGTGTACTTAGGTACGATCATTCTCAGTGACATAAGTCAGACAGAAAAATGAGACATCATCAGGTATCAGTTACAGGTGGAATATCAAAATTGTGACACATGAACTAAATGTCAAAAGAGACACAGAATCAGACATTTAGAAAACACACTTATGACTGCTAGAGTGCAAAAGTCGGTTGAGGTGAGGCATAAACCAGGAGTTTGAAATGAGCACAGATACCATTCCATAGACCAAATAGGCAATCAACAAGGCTTACTGTAAAGCTCAAAGGACTGGACTCAGCACACTACACACCGGAAAAGATTATATACGAATGGTCAGAATCAGAAAAAGAATTTATCGATGTCTCTCTGTAAGTGAATCAAGTGGATGTACAGCAGCAAGAAACATAGCACTGAAAATCACCTACACCCCATTATAAAAATAAATTCAAAAAAAAAAAACAAACCAAAAACAAAAACAGTGAGTGAGAGACAAATTTTTACAGAATTCGTTCAGGGGCTGTGATGCAACCTCAATTGAACACATCTAGACCTAGAGTTGGATGGGACCTAAGGCTAGACACTCGTGGGGCTGTGAGGCTTGGTGAGGATGGGTCAGCAAATGCAGCCCCTTTACAGTAATATGCTTGTTCCCCCTTCCATAGGTCCCAAATTTCCAGGGGCAGGGGACTCGTCCTACAGCTAAAAGATGCGTTGGACACCCAGAGTATGGTACACTGTGTGACCGGGAAGAGTTTGGAAAAGTCACCTCATATCCTCATCTCTTGGTGGTCGGCTTCCCGCCTCGAGCCTCCTTCCTAACAATCTCCCCACTTGGGGAAATTAGCACCTTCAACATCCTATTTCGCACAGTTTGGAATTTGTCCAGAGAATGAAGCCGAATGGGGGGAACCAATAAGAGACAAGCCCTAGGTTTTTCAACAGGCACATGCCACTCCAATTTCCAATAAGGAAGAAGATTTGACCAAAGACTTACCTTGCCCCCAGAATCAGAATAGGGTTTCAAGCAATGCTGCTGTTTTGTGGCGTGTTCCCCACAAAATATGAAAAATCCACCTCAGGGCCCTGCAATTTTCAAACCTTCAGGGTTGTAAAGGATATCTATCATCGCAAAATGTCGTGAGGTAAGTCATCGAAAAGGACTTGAAAGCAAGGCAGAATTGCACAGAGGGATTTCAAGAGGTAGATTGGACTCGCAGTTAAAGCACATGAAAAGCGGCTGAACTACGCCAATGATCCATTTGGCCAAAAAGGGCGTATGCGTTTTTTTCTGAATATATTCAGGAAAAATGCATACTCCCTTTTTTGCCAACCAAACAGGCGGGCAATGAATATCAACACTTCGCATCAGTCAGATCGGCCATCATCACAAAGTGTAAAAACCAGAAAAGCAGGACAGGGCGTGGAGAAAAGGGAGCCCTGTTTCGCTAACGCTAGGAACGTAAATTGCCAACGGCAACTCTGGAGAAATGTATTGTGTTTCCTAAAAAATCTAAAAAACAGAGCTACACAGCACACGGCACTTCCACTCATGGGCGTATGTCCTGGTAAAAACAAAATTCGACAGGACACAGCGAACCCAACTTTTAGTGCATCTCTGTTTACAAGAGCCTCGACTTGAATACAACCTAAATGTCCTTGGAAGGAAAAATGGATAAAGAAGATGTGGTAATTATGTACAGTGGAATGTTAATCAGCCATGAAATCAATGAAATAAGGCCAGTTGCAGCAACTCGGGTGGACTTAGGGACGATCATTCTAAGTGACATAAGTCAGACAGAAAAAGAGACTTATCATGAGATATCACTTACAGGTGGAATCTAAAAATGGCTACACATAAACTAATTTAAGAAGAGAAATGGAGTCACACATTTAGGGCTTCCCTGGTGGCGCAGTGGTTAAGAATTCACCAGCCGATCAGGGGAAATAGGTTCGAGCCCTGGTCCGAAAAGAACCCACATGCCGCAGAGCCACTACGCCCGTGCACCACAAATACTGAGCCAGCATTCTCGAGCTGGCAAGTCACAACTACTGAGCCCACGTGCCACAACTACTGAAGCCTGCACGCCAGCGCCCATGTTCTGCAACAAGACAAGCCACCCAATGAGTAGCCTGTGCACCGCAACCAAGACCCAACGCAGCCAATTAATTAATTAAAAAAAACAAGTTGCCGTCTGACTTAGTGCCTGGTGAGGGCCAAATTTCTGGTTCATAATGTGGGTCTTCTGGTTCTGCAATTAAATGATGTAATGGGCATAAGATCTTTTGTGTGCTACATTTATTAGGTCACTAACCCCATATTTGAGGTTTCTGGCCTCATGACCTAATCACCTCCCCAAAGCCCCACCTCCTAATACCATCAACAAGGGAGCTGGTTTTCAAAATTTGAAAACTAGAGGCACAAAATGTTGATACTATAACGGGGACCACATGGTTAATTTATTTTTCCTTTCATGTTAAATGTTTTGCACATATATATTTATTATATAATCCTGAAACCCTTGTGTTTTTTTTTAAGATTCTTTTCCCATATAGGCCAGTACAGAGCACTGAGTAGAGTTCCCTGTCCTATACAGCAGGTGCATACCAATACTTATCTATTTTATATACAGTAGTGTGTATATGTCACTCCCATTCTCCCAATTTATCCCTCCCCCACTTATCCCCTGGTAACCGTAAGTTTATTTTCTATATCAATGACTCTATTTCTGTTTTGTAAATAAGTTCTTTTCTACCGTTTTTTTTTTTAGATTCCTCATGTAAGCAATATCATATGATATCTGTCTTTCTGTGTCTGACTTGCGTCACTCAGTATAACAATCTCTAAGTCCATCCGTGTTGCTGAGAAACCCTTAATTGTTAAGGATAACCCTCAATTTTTTCTAGTGTCATCAGCAATTATTTCTGGCAGATATGTGATAACACTTTTTTTTTTTTTTTTTTTTTTTTTTGCGGTACGCTGGCCTCTCACCTCTGTGGCCTCTCCCGTTGCGGAGCACAGGATCCGGACGCGCAGGCCCAGTGGCCATGGCTCATGGGTCCAGCCGCTCCGCGGCATGTGGGATCCTCCCAGACCGGGGCACGAACCTGCGTCCCCTGCATCAGCAGGCGGACCCCCAACCACTGCGCCACCAGGGAAGCCCTGTGATAACACTTTTTAAACAGGGATATTGAGACCAAGTCTCCTGACCTGCAAACAACAAAAAAAACATCATTCATATAGTGAAAACTTTGTACATCAAAGGATGACAGCACTTGGTCTCTATCGTTTTGCACTCACTGCTGACTGAGGGCAGAGGAGTTTGAATCACTAACCTTCCTTACGTGCACTTCTTCCTAATGGGGTATTCCACCTAAAATTTATAAGAAGGGGAATGCATCATGGAACACACCAATCTCTACTACAGATTCTGAAGCAGCAAAAAAACAAAAAGAAAAACCATGATGAATCCATCCAAAGGGTTCTCTCTACATTGTTACATTAGTTTCCCTCCCATTTCAAACCCTGTCACTTAAACCTGTTTTTATTTTTCTCAACAAAAATAATGTTAACCTGCAGTCACATGCTCCATTATTATTACACTATCCCTTGTGCAAGTATGTAGGGATTCGAGGAGCTATGGGAGGCTATCATGAGAGGTTGCCTAGAGTAATTAGGACATTTTATTTATGTTGGCTCTTCTCCCTAAGATGTCTGCTGTCCTCTTCTTTTTGTAGCTACTAGCATTGAGAAAGTGACCACGATAAGGCCCTTCTCTTTTACTGCCCATGAATGCACCCGTGATGAACCCCACAGACCTTGGTGCTTCCAGAATCCCCTGAACCTACTGACCCTCCATGCATGGCATGACGTACATAAGGATGGTGATGTATATACTTGTATAGAGCATGCTACAAAATTTTCGAGTCTTCCCTTCCTCATAATTCCAAAGAATAGATTTCTTTGGATTTCTGCTTAATGCTGCTGGAGTTGGTACATAAGTTGAGGGAGGTATCAGGGCACACCAAAAGAGAGGGTAACTGTACAGAAAATACAAGCAGGTACATTTCTGTGTAGTTTCAAGCAGCTTATTTGCTATATCAACCATGGTGACATGTTGACCCTTCCTCTTTCTACTAGTAGTACAACAAACATAAAGGATATTTAGGCTGCTTGTTTTATCCCCACCTCTCACAACTGATCTGCATTCACATATAGGACAATGAAGGGCCCTTTCTACCATCTTAACCAATACTTGAGAACTAGAAAATGTGCAGATTTTTACAGGGATTATTTTCATATTCCCCAATCAGGCCTATGAAGGAATCTTACCTATTGTGTTTAATGAAGTCATATCTCTGACAGCATCCCATCATCAAAACTGGAAAGAAATTTGAAGGGTCTTAGATTTTACCATATTTGAGATTCCAATATTTTAGCCTGACACGTTTTTTGATTTTACAAAAATATATTTTAAATGAGACAAAAAATCATTTTTATGACACAGACAGCAATAGTTTTATATTTTTATCTGTTCCACTTGCACACAAAACTCTCATGAGATTATGTAAAGCAGTCCTGTTGGGTGCTGTGCATGGTGCAAGTATGGATTCAAGCTTAGGAATCTTAAGCTTCAGTCACCTGAAACTTTTAAATTAGGATGCAAGCAATCCTGTCCAACACTGGAACAGAGAAAGACACTGTCTTTGTCAGGTAATTAATCTGTCTTTTGCCCCAAGGAGAGAAACAACTGGCATCTTTCATCAATGTGTTGTACAAAAATCTTTGAACAGAGAGTGCAAGCAGAGGCTGACAAAAGATGTGAAAAAAAAAGAGAGAGACCCTTGTGGCATTTTCTCCTAACTTATTGCAATCTCCCATTTAAAATGTGGGAATAATCAATCTTCTGAGGAAAAAGGCCCAAGGAAGGTTTTTGCTTTTGTGGAGTAATGGGATTGCTAAAGATTTCAGGAGGCCAGACGAATTAGTGAGAATGACCATGAGAAATCAGAGAAAAGTCAGATCCATAGATGAAGTGATGTTTACCTCTGTGAATCAATGAGAGGTAGGAGCAAATGAAAAGATAGTTGAATACAACATTTTATGAATAAATGTAACCTTTCAGCTGTCCTAGAAGAAATTAATTTTCACTATGATACAACATACTTAGTTTAGAAAGTTAACTTAAATTTAAAGCTTAATAATTAGATTTATTGAGGAAACCAAAACATCTTTGTGGTTTAGAATAAATAATGTGCTCTACTACAGATAAGAAGACTACATAAATAAATAGAAATATGACTAAATAGGGGCTTCCCTGGTGGCGCAGTGGTTGAGAGTCCGCCTGCCGATGCAGGGGACACGGGTTCGTGCCCCGGTCTGGGAGGATCCCACATGCCGCAGAGCGGCTGGGCCTGTGAGCCATGGCCGCTGAGCCTGCGCGTCCAGAGCCTGTGCTCCACAGCGGGAGAGGCCACAACAGTGAGAGGCCCGCGTACCGCAAAAAAAAAAAAAAAAAAAAGAAATATGACTAAATAAGTAAATAAAGAGGAAAATAACAAATTAGATGTTATTAATATTAAAAACTGACAATCATCTAAAGAAAGAGAAGGAGTGACAGAAAGAGAGAAGAACTCATATCAAGCATATATAAAAAACTCCTAAATAAGAAGTCTTCAGATGTTTAAAAAAAACAAAGTCTTCAATAAGAAGATAATGTAAGAGCAAAAATGGGGAAAATATACCAAAAGATATTTCAAAAAAGAGAGTACAGAATGTTAAGTAAACATATCAAAAGATGCTTGGCTTCTCAGTAGTCAATTAAATGAAACAAAAGCAATCCTTGGAATTATCACTCACGAACCACAAAGTTCAAATGAAAACGACAGGTATTATCAAGTTTGATAAGAATGTGTGTAATCCTTGAATCTCATTCACTGCTGCTGAGCATGAAAATTCATACAAATGTTTTGAAAATATTTAGAAGTATCTAAACAGATAAAGACATGAAAGCTATGACTCAAAAATTTTACTACTACATGTATACTGAACAATAATTTATACACACACACCACCAAAGCTCAAATTCTAGAATTTATATGCCAGTACTATTCTCAACAGACACAAACTAAAAATCACTCATATTTTAATACACATTGGAATAAATTACTTAGTAGTTAAATGTTTACACTATGGAATCCTATGCAACAGTGTCAATACATGATCACAACAGGCAACCATATAGGTATACTCACAAACAACATAAGGAATAAAAAACCCCTGTCCAAAAGTGGTTATACTGTGTCATAACATTTATATAAAATACAAAATACAGGTAAAGTGATCTTTTTGTTACATGCCAGAACAATTGTAAACCTTAAGGGGAGCCACTAGAATGGGACCAGGGGGCCTCTGAGTGTCTGGAAATTTTCTGTGTCTTTATCTAGAAACTAGGCATAGAGTGTACTCAGATTCTGAATTTTCTGAAATTTGTCATTTTCATACAAACTGTGCATGTTTTTAGTTGTTTTTTATACATAACAAAAAATATAGACTAGGGAATATCCATGCTTTAATATCCATGCTTTTCAAGGTGGAAGTGAAAGATATTAAACACTTGACATTGTGATTACTTCTTAAAAGTAAGCTGAAAATTTGAGATTAATAAATAAGACATACTTCATATATAATACTCAAAGAGGAGGGGTAGAAAGGAGTATTATTTTTTTAATTTAATACAGAATAGTTAAGATAGAAAATAAAGAAAACAGACTAGGTTTAAAAAGGAGCACACTGGACTTCCCTGGTGGCACAGTGGATAAGAGTTTGCCTGCCAATGCAGGGGACAGGGGTTCAAACCCTGGTCTGGGAAGATCCCACATGCCGCAGAGCAACTAAGCCTGTGTGCCACAACTACTAACCCTGTGCTCTAGAGCCCGCAAGCCCCAACTATTGAGCCTGCATGACACAACTAGAGCTCTAGCTCTAGCCCATGCACCTAGAGCCCATACTCCACAAGAAGAGAAACCACCGCAAGGAGAAGCCCGTGTACCACAACGATGCATAGACCCCACTTGTCACAACTAGAGGAAGCATTATGCAGCAACGAAGACCCAACACAATCAAAAATAAATAAAATTAAATACTTTGACTTATGAGATGACTTACTAACGTGGCTGCAGTTGGAGGCCTGTTTCTTGCCACATGGATCTCTCCTTAGGGCTGCTTGAGTGTCCTCATGACATGGCAGCTGGCTTACACCAGGATCAGTGATCTAGCAGAAAACAAATCAGAAGCTGCAATGTCTTTTATGACCCACCTTTGGAAGCTGCACTTTGTCATTTCTGCAATGTCTTAATAGTTAAACACTCAACCCTTTTCAAGTTCGAGGGGCCACACTGGTGCATGAAGATTGGGAGATAATAAGGGGATGATTAGGGCCATCTTGGAGGCTGGCTACCAAAGTGGCTGACTAGCCGAAGACTGAATTTTGTTTTCTTCACATCTGGAGAGAAAATGGTCGGTGAATCCCATTGGTGGTCTTTGAGATGTGAGAAAATTACGTCTTGCTCTCATCTCCAGCTGTGTGGCTGAAGGGTCTTGGTGCTCCAGGCAGGGGTCAGGCCTGTGCCTCTGAGGTGGGAGAACCAAGTTCAGGACATTGGTGACTAGAGACCTCCGGTGCCATGAAATATCAAAAGCCAAAAGTTCTCCCAGAGATCTCCATCTCAATGCTAAAACCCAGCTCCCCTCAAAGACCAGCAAGCTCCTGTGGTGGACACCCTACGGCACACAACTAGCAAGACAGGAACACAGCCCCACTCATTCTCAGAGAGGCTGCCTAAAATCATAATAAGGTCACAGACACACCAAAACACACAACCAGATGCAGACCTGCCCACCAGAAAGACAAGATCCAGCCCAACCCACCAGAACACAGGCCCTAGTACCCTCCACCAGGAAGCTTATGCAACCCACTGAACTGAACTTTGCCACTGGGGGCAGACACCAAAAACAACGGGACACTACGAGCCAGCAGCCTGCAAAAAGGAGGCCCCAAACACAGTAAGTTAAGCAAAGTGGGAAGACAGAGAAACACACAGCAGATGAAGAAGCAAGGTAAAAACCCACCATAGCAAACAAATGAAGAGGAAATAGGCAGTCTACCTGAAAAAGAATTCAGAGTAATGATAGTAAAGATGATCCCAAATCTTGGAACTAGAAAGGAGAAGATACAAGAAACGTTTAACAAGGACCTAGAAGAACGAAAGAGCAAACAATGATGAACAACACAATAAGTGGAACTAAAAATTTTCCAGAAGGAAATAATACCAGAATAACTGAGGCAGAAGAATGGATAAATGACCCGGAAGATAAAATAGTGGAAATAACTATCAAAGAGCAGAATGAAGAAAAAAGAATGAAGAGAATTGAGGACAATCTGAGACACCTCTGGGACAACATTAAATGCAACAACACTCGAATTATAGGGGTCCCAGAAGAAGAAAAGAATAAGAAAGGGACTGAGAAAGTATTTGAAGAGATTATAGTTCAAAACTTCCCTAATATGGGAAAGGAAAGAGTTAATCAAGTCCAGGAAACTCAGGGAGTCACAAAGAGGATAAATCCAAGGAGAAACACGCCAAGACACATATTAATCAAACTATCAAAAATTACATACAAAGAAAAAATATTAAAAGCAGCAAGGGAAAAACAACAAATAACATACAAGGGAATCCCCATAAGGCTAACAGCTGATCTTTCAGCAGAAACTCTGCAAGCCAGAAGGGACTGGCAGGACATATTTAAAGTGATGAAAGGGAAAAAGCTACAATCAGGATTACTCTACCAAGCAAGGATCTCATTCAGATTTGAAGGAGAAATTAAAAACTTTCCAGACAAGCAAAAGCTAAGAGAATTCAGCACCAACAAACCAGTTATACAACAAATACTAAAGGAGCTTCTCTAGGCAGAAAACACAAGAGAAGGAAAATACCTACAATAACAAACCCAAAACAATTACGAAAATGATGAATATACATATCGATAATTACCTTAAATGTAACTGGATTAAATGTTCTTGACAAAAAGCTTTTGACAAAATTAAACCCCCATTTATGATAAAAACCCTCCAGAAAGTAGGCACAGAGGGAACTTTCCTCAACACAATACAGGCCATATATGACAAATGCACAGCCAACATCGTTCTCAACGGTGAAAACCTGAAACCATTTCCACCAAGATCAGGAACAAGACAAGGTTGCCCACTCTCACCACTATTATTCAACACAGTTTTGGAAGTTTTAGCCACAGGAATCAGAGAAGAAAAGGAAATAAAAGGAATCCAAATCGGAAAAGAAGAAGTTAAGCTCTCACTGTTTGCAGATGACATGATACTAGATATATAGAATCCTGAAGAGGCTACCAGAAAACTACTAGAGCTAATCAATGAATTTGGTAAAGTGGCAGGATACAACATTGATGCACAGATATCTCTTTCATTCCTATACACTAAAGAAGAAAATTTTGAAACAGAAATTACAGAAACACTCCCACTTACCACTGCAACAAAAAGAATAAAACACCTAGGAATAAACGTACCTAAGGAGACAAAAGACCTGTGCTCAGAAAACTATAAGACACTGATGGAAGAAATCAAAGATGACACAAAAAGCTGGAGAGATATACCATGTTCTTGGATTGGAAGAATCAACATTGTGAAAATGACTATACTACACAAAGCAATCTACAGATTCAATGCAATCCCTATCAAACAATCAATGGCATTTTTCAGAGAAATAGTACAAAAAATTTCACAATTGTATGGAAACACAGAAGACCCCGAATAGACAGAGCAATCTTGAGAAGAAAAATAGAGCTGGAGGAATCAGGCCCCCTGACTTCAGACTACACTACAAAGCTGTAGTAATCAAGACAGTATGGTACTGGCACAAAAACAGAAATATAGATCAATGGAACAGAAGAGAAAGCCCAGAGATAAACCCACGCACACATGGTCACCTTATTTTTGATAAAGGAGACAAGAATATACAATGGAGAAAAGACAGCCTCTTCAATAAGTGGTACTGGGAAAACTGGGCAACTACAAAAAGAATGAAATTAGAAGGTGCCGTAACACCATACACAAATATAAACACGGAATAGGCTAAAACCTAAATGTAAGGCCAGACACTATAAAAGTCTTAGAGGAAAACATAAGCAGAAAACTCTATGACATCAATCACAGCAAGATCCTTTTTGATCCACCTCCTAGAGAAATGGAAATAAAAACAAAAATAAAAACATGGGACCTAATGAAACTTAAAAGCTTTTGCACAGCAAAAGGAAAACATAAACAAGACAAAAAGACAACACTCAGAATAGGAGAAAGTATTTGCCAATGAAGCAACTGACAAAGGATTAATCCCCAAACTTTACAAGCAGCTCATGCAGCTCAATATCAAAAAAAAAAAAAAAAAACCTCAATCCATAAATGGGTAGAAGAACTAAATAGACGTTTCTCCAAAGAAGATATACAGATTGCCAACAAACGCATGAAAGAATGCTCAACATCACAAATTAGAGAAATGCAAATCAAAACTACAGTGAGGTAAAAGTGACACTATATGCAGATGACATGATAATACATATAAAGGTAACCCTAAGAATTCCACACAAAAACAACTAGAACTGATAAACAAATTCAGCAAAGTAGCAGGATACAAGATTAACATACATAAATAGGTTGCATTTCTTTTTTTTTTTTAATTTATTTTGGCTGCATTGGGTCTTCATTGCTATGCACGGGCTTTCTCTAGTTGTGGCCAGTGGGGGTTACTCTTCCTTGTGGTGCGCAGGCTTCTCATTGCAGTGGCTTCTCTTGTTGCAGAGCACAGGCTCTAGGCAGGTGGGCTTCAGTAGTTGTGACACATGGGCTCAGTAGTTGTGGCTCACGGGCTCTAGAGTGCAGGCTAAGTAGTTGTGGTGCACAGGTTTAGTTGCTCCACAGCATGTGGAATCTTCCTGGACCAGGGCTCGAACCCATGTGCCCCGTATTGGCAGGCGGATTCTCAACCATGGAGCCACCAGGGAAGTCCCTGGTTGCATTTCTTTATGCTAACAATGAAATATCAGGAAGCGAATGTAAACAAGCAATCCTTTTAAAATGGCATCAAAAAAATAAAATACTTAGGAGTAAACCTCACCAAGGAGGTGAAAGACTTATATGCTGAGAATTACAAAACATTAGTAAAGGAAATTGAAGATGATTCAAAGAAATGGAAAGACATCCCACATTCTTGGACGGTAAGATATAATAGTGTTAAAATGGCCATACTACCCAGGGCAATCTACAGGTTTAATGTGATCCTTATCAAATTACCCATGACATTTTCCCCAGAACTAGAACAAATAATACTAAAATGTATATGGAACCATGAAAAGCCAGAATTGTCAACACAATCCTGAGGAAAAAGAACAAAGCAGGAGGCATAACCCTCCTAAACTTCAGACAATACTACAAAGTTACAGTACGCAAAACCGTAAGGTATTCGTACAGAAGGAGATATATGGATCAATGGACTACAATAGAGAGCCCAGAAATAAAACCACACACCTATGGTCGATTAACGTTCGACAAAGGAGGCAAGAATATACAATGGGGAAAAGACAGTCTCTTCAGCAAGTGGTGTTTTGAAAGTTGGACAGCCGTATGCAAATCAGTGAAATCAGAACACACCCTCACACCATACAAAACAATAAACTCAAAACGGCTTATATGCTTAAATATAAGATAGGAAACCTTAAAACTCCTAGAATAGAACATAAGCAAAACATTCTCTGACATAAATCATACCAAAGTTTTCCTAGGTAGATCTCCTAGGGCAGTACAAACACAGTAAGTCACCTACATATGAACCTTCAAGTTGCAAACGTTCAAAGATGCAAAAGTCCATTCGCATGTCCAATCATGTAAGTTAGTTCACGTGTCTGACTGGCGTACATTGTCATGTGTGTGCATCCTCTATAAGTGGCTGTGCTTTTGTGTAGTTTACAGTACTGTGTAGAGTACAGTAGTACAGTACCTTTATTTCAAGCCCAAGATGTCTGGAGGCAAGCGTAAAAGCAGTGGTGATGTAGCTGGTACTGCTAAGAAGCACGATGCGATAATGATGGAAACAAAAGTGAAAATAATTGAGAGACTGGAGCGAGGCAAAAAGATGTTAGACATCACTCATTCTTATAACATGAACCATTCAACCATTGGCACGATTCTAAAGAACAAGGACAAGATCATGGAACATGTGAAGTCTGCTGTGCCAACGATGTTGACAAAATATTGAAGAAGCATGGAAAAGTGATGGAGATGCAGAAACTTCTCAGTGTATGGATGTAGGATCAACATCCTGCTAAGCTTAATGCTGATTCAAGAGAAAGCTAAAAGGCTTCATGAAGACTTGAAGAAACACGGCAAAGAATCAGAGGGCACATCATTTAATGCCAGCCGTGGCTGCTTTCATCGGTTCAAGGCTAGAGCCAACCTTCACAATGTAAAAGTAAGTGGAGAGGGAGCAAGTGCAGATAGGATAGCTGTCCAGGAACTTCATGAAACACTTTGACAAATTATTGATGGTGGCGTGTATTTACCGATGCAGGATTTTAATGTCGATGAGACACAACTGTACTGGAAGAGGATGCCGGACCGAAGTTACATCAGTAAGGAGGAAAAGTTGATGCCGGGCTATAAGGCAGCAAAGGATAGGCTAACTGTTGTTTGGTGGCAATGCTTCTGATGATATGAAGCTGAAGCCTTTCTTAGTTTATAATTCAGAGAACCCAAGAACCCTTAAAAACATAGCCAAGGGCTCTCTTCCTGTTGTGTGGAAGCGTAACCCCAAAGCCTGGAATACACAGGCCATTTCCCAGGACTGGTTTTTCCACGACTTTATCCCAGAGGTAGAGAAATACTGCTTGGAGAAGGACATCCCATCAAAACATTCTTTTGCTGCTCGACAATGCTCTGGGTCACACCCTATTCAAGGATGAATTTCATCCCAACTTCAAAGTAGTGCATCTGCCACGGAATACTACGTTGCTCATGCAACCTACGGACCAGGGAGTTATAGCGACTTTCAAGAAATATTATTTATGTCACACTTTTTGTCAGGCAGTAAAGGTAAGTGACAAATCAGGAACAACCTAGGGACAATTTTGGAAGAACTATAACATCTACAAGGCCATAAAAAACATTGACACTGCTTGGTGTGAGGGTATGGCAGTCACCATGAATGGGGCTTGGAAGAACCTTGCCCACAGTTTGTTCATGATTTTTATGGATTTGAGAAGGTAGATGAGAAGTCCGAAGAGGTCTTCCCCAACACAGTGATCCTCAGCGAGAAGCTGGAGTTAAATCTGCAAGAGGACCATTTCATTGAACTCCTCGCTGTGCAACATGAGGAGCTTACTAATGAAGACGTGATGGAATCGGAGGCCCAGAGAAAGGATGAAGAGGGACAGGAGGAAGAAGAAGGAACTGAAGAACTGAAGAGATTCACGACACAGAAAATGGTAAGGGGATTTTCTTTATTTGAGGAGTCACTGTTAGTTTTTGAGGTAAAGGACCCGAACCTAGAATGGTACCCAAAGGTGGCAGCAGCCATTCAGAATGAAATCCAGTGCTGCCTTGTCATCTATGATGAGAAAAAAAGAGCTACTACCCAGGCATCAATGGATCATTTTTTCAAGAGGGTAGATAGAATTAAATCCAGCAAGGAACCAGAACCTGTGTCATCAGCGTCAGGTATGAGTGAAATGGCAGCTTGCCCTCCGTCTCCTACTGCTGATAATCCTTCACCTCTACCATCTCCCACCTCCTCTCCCTCCTCTAATCAGTAACTCTTCTCCCCTGTTCCCTCGATGCCAGCCCGAGTATCCCAGCTGTTGTACTGTATTTTTCAAGTTACTGTACTGTAAGATTAAAAATGATTTCTTTCTTTTTGTGTTTGTTTTTTATGTATTGTTTGTTTGAAGAGTATTCTGAACCTACTACGGTACAGTAACATATAGCCGACTGTGTAAGTTGGGTACCTAGGCTAACTTTGTTGGACTTACAAACAAATTGGACTTAGAAATGCACTCTTGGAACAGAACTTGTTCATATGTAGGGGACTTACTGTAAAAGCAAAAAAGAAACAGGAGCCAATCAAACTTATAAGATTTGCACAGCAAAGGAAACCATAATCAAAATGAAAATACAACCTATAGACTGGGAGAAAATATTAGCAAATGATGACACTGACAAGGGCTTAATTTCCAAAATATACAAACAGCTCATACAACTCAATAACAAAATAACAAATAACTCAATGGAAAAATGGGTAGAAAACCTAAATAAACATTTTTCCAAAGAAGACATACAGATAGCCAATAGGCACATGGAAAGATGCTCATCATCACTAATTATTAGAGAAATGCAAATCCAAATTACAATGAGGTACCACTTCACACTGATCAGAATGGCCATCATTAAAAAAATCTACAATTAACAAATACTGGAGGGGGTGTGGAGAAAAGGGAACCCTCCTGCACTGTTGATGGGAATGTAAACTGACACAACCACTATGGAGAACAGTATGGGGGTTCCTTAAAATCTACAAATAGAACTACCATATGACACAGCAATCGCACTACTGGGCATTTACCCTGAGAAAACCATAATTCAAAAAGATACATGTACCACAATGTTCACTGTAGCACTATTTACAATAGCCAGGACAGAGAAGCAACCTAAATGTCCATCGACAGATGAATATATAAAGAAGATGTGGCACATATATACAATGGAGTATTACTCAGCCATAAAAAGGAATAAAATTGAGTTATTTGTAGTGAGGTGGTTGGACCTAGAGTCTGTCATACAGAGTGAAGTAAGTCAGAAAGAGAAAAACAAATACCGTACGCAAACACATATATATGGAATCTAGAAAAATGGTACTGACGAACCTAGTGACAGGGCAGGAATAAAGACACAGACGTAGAGAACGGACTTAAGGACATGGGGGGCAAGGGGAGACAGGGACGTAGTGAGAGAGTAGCACTGACATATATACACTACCAAATGTAAAAGAGCTAGTGGTAAGCTGCCGCATAGCACAGGGAGATCAGCTCGGTGCTTTGTGTCCCCCTAGAGGGGTGGGATAGGGAAGCTGGAGGGAGGCTCAAGAGTGGGGGATATGGGGAATATATGTATACATAGAGCTGATTCACTTTGCTTTAAAGCAGAAACTAACACAATGTTATAAAGCAATTATACTCCAATAAACATGTATTTAAAAAACCCACAACATTGTAAATCAACTACACTTGAAAATATTTTTTAAATGCAAAATGTTTAAAATTAATTTTATTGTGTGTGTGTACCACAGGTTCAATATATAAATTATGTCAAATTGATTACATTGTTTTTCAAAATAAAGGATTTTTGATATTTTACATCAGCTTCATAATATAAATGCAGAAAAACTACATTTTTTTTCGTAAAGTTCAGAAGTAGCCATTTTGCTCATTCTGTATACTGTAACCCACTAACTTTATTAAAAACGGATTCGTGACCTCTTCCTTCCAAAGAAATATTTCTCCGCTCACACAGGTTTAACAGAATGTTCTGCCATGAACTGACTTCCCACCTTAGAGACATGAGATTTGCATCCTGAAATCTCTTTCTTACAAAAATGTCCAATTAGCATCCCAGCATTACAGAAAAGAAATGCTTTTTTACAGATCTCAAATTCCAGGCAACTTTACTCAAGATATCATGTATTTTTAAATTATCAACACTCACCTGAGGTCTTTAAAAATCAACAGAAACATAATTTTGTGTTCCCTTTCATTTATTCTGGTTCTAAGTGGTCATTCTAAACGAAAGTATTTGAGTATGTTAATGTCACCATATAACATCATATTTCAAATGACTACCGTCTCTCCAAAGATGAAATATGAGGAACTCATGATTAGGCTCTCCAAAGTTTTACTCTCTGAATCTGTATTACCCTTCTGCTGAACTCCACACTGTTCATTATTCTCTGAGAATATTCTTTTTCTTGTATGGCCATCTCACATGTTGTTTCATTTCATGTAGTTTTTCCTACAATTTTATACCTAGTTTATTTCTGAGAAAATGCATTATTTCAGATAGATAATTATAGACACAAAGACTTCTCTATAATTCCCTGATTGTTTCAGGAACTCCTTCTTTTTTTTCTAATACCTAGATTCTGAAGCTCTCCACAAAGCATTAATAAAATTACATTTACATAAGTATCTATATTAATCACACAATGATGCATTTACAATTGTATTATGCTTTATTGCTAACTTTGGAGCATAGACGTAGCTGTCTTATTTACCACCCTCTTGGAAATCACTTTAATAATTGCACTTAGGACTTGAAAGAGAATGGATAAATAAAAACCTGAAGAATACGCAAATACAATTTGTATATTTCTCATAAAATTAGGTGATTATCAAACCTTTAGTCAGAAAAAAGAAGAGCACGGATACTCTGCAGGCATGATACTTGAGAATGTAGGGTCTTCCAACAGGAAAACATGCAGTAATCCATGTGGCAGAGTTTACCTGTGACCAGCTGGGGTTAGTGACCTATGCATTCCTTACATGCAACATATCAGGAGAGGAAAAAGGGAATCTGTCAGCTGTGGCAATAAGTATAATGAAGATTTGTAGCAGGTCATGCTCATATATTCAACACAGGTACAATCAAAATTTTGCTCAATTCTGGTAGATCTAAGTTTGTATCTGTTACCTTGTCTTTAATGAGGAAATGTCAGAACTGACTTACAAAAAAAAAAGTCTTTTGTTTGTTTGTTTGTTTTAATTACAGTCACGGTGAGTAAGACATAGCTCAGAACAGCTAATGAGACTTAGAGATTCTCTTATCAGGAAATACAGTTTCTACTTCCCTGTTTATTCTCCACATCCTGTAGTAAGGTAAGTTTCAATGAAAGATAAATCTACAGGGTGAAAAGAAAAGAAAACTTACATGTGTTGATAAGATCATTTTGACAGGTTTTACCACGTATGTCAGTGTTTCTGGGTATGGACACAAGCCAGAGCTCCCTACTCTGACATTTTCACTGACGTCATTCCCCTTGATCCTCAATTTGAAAGTTTTCTATGTTTGCTTCTTTAAGAAATTAAATAAAGAATGCTTTCTAGACATGATCCTCTAATGATTTTCAGTCAGTGGTCATCAAGAGAGGAAAAGCACAGAATCTCATCCCCCACAGAAGGGTGACATTCAGTCAGGTAAGAAAATTCTCCCCCAAATCAGAGCTTCATCTTTAACATGCAATCAGAGGCTTTCACAGGTTCTGCATCACTCTGCAGCAGCCCTACCATATGGGATTGGTTCTGAGAATCTCACATCAGATGACTGACACACATGTCATAGTACACTGATCTGGTACCAGATCCTGCCTCTCTTAATGATCTCCCGCAGGGACACTGGAACATTCTAGGATGTTTCCTGGAGACATCTACCCTATGCAGGTACACTTCCAAGTAGAAACAGAAGCTTTGATTCTCACTGGGACCCCTGCTCTGTCCAACCAACCTGTCTAGAAATATGATGTTCTAATCTCTCCTGATTAGAACATTTCAAGGTCTCTCCCTGTGCTAATTTACTAAAGGTAAGAGAGAAACAAGAACGAGCAAACTATGCAGGGAGCAATATATAAGATTCCTTTACTTAATGTATTTATCTGATATACCCAAATATTGAGAAATATAGATTCATTTCATAATGGTCAAGGAAAGAGGAGGAGGAACCTCCATGACAACAGTATATATAAAATGGAATCAATACTGCATAAGCTCCAGTTTAAGCTTAGCTACGAGGTACTAACTCTTCTCATAAAGAAGCAATAGTTCCTCATCATTTGAAGCACACTGAGGACTCAGACAGCTGGACACTGAGGGTGTAGGCTCCTCACTCGAATTCTGTACCTGCATCACAGAGCAATGAAATATTCCCAAAGAATTATTAAGGATGAGGTGGGGAGCCGAAATAAGAAAGATGAATCCATAGTCTGCCCTACCATCTGTTCTGCGGGATATTACCACCATCGTGGCCCAATATGACCTCCCCACTTTTCTCTGGGCCTCCCTACTTTCCACCTCCATCCTCTCATATATCTTACCTACACTTGGAAATGACTCTAGTTTTTCCACTTATCTTTATCAACGAGTAATCCAAAGAGCAACGGCGTATATAACTCCTTAGAAACCTCAGGTCTGACTCAGTAATCCATGACCTTCAGAGTCCAAAGTTTTCCTAAGTCCCTGTATTATTTTTTTTCTAATTTCCATGTACTTACACTCTCTGGACCTCCACTGTTCTCAGGTTCGTCTTCCCTCCAAAATCTGTCAACCTAGACATAGACTTAAGTACCAGCCCCTAATTATCTCATACGGAATCTAGGTTTTAAAAAAGCCTCAGCAAACCTTTTGGACTTTATTAAAGACTCTTTAAGATAACTCACGGGAGATAGGAGTACACCCATAGATATCTATTTAATACAACCTCAGAGTAATTTTTAATTTTTTTATAAAGTCTCTTCTGGCCAATGAAGACTCTCACCTCTTCTTCAAAATATCCAGTGTCTCACCCTTCTGACTACTCTCTGCTCTATCCCAGGCCACTCCCTTTCCTGATATTACATTCTTTCTCAATTTTTTATGTTGGTAAAATCAAATAACATAAAATATAACATGTTAATTATTATAAAGTACACCGTTCAGTGATATTAAATACATTCATATTATTGGGCAACCAATATCACCATTTACTTTCTAATTCTTTTCTATCTTTTAAAACTGTAACTCAGTATCCTTTAAATATAACTTTCCTTTTTGTTCCATAACCACCTGTAAAGCATCATTACCCTCTCAATTTCTATGGTTTTGACTACACTAAGTACCCCATATAATTGAAATAAGTAGTTGTATTGTTATGACTCATTAAACGTCACAAAAATGGCATTTTTGGTAGCTAAATTTCCTCAAGATCCCTCCATGTTGTAGCATATTCCTAGATCTTTTCCTTCGTAACACTGAATAATATTGTATTATATGGGTATACCACACTTTCCTTATCCAGGAACTAGTGGATGAACACTTAGGTTGCTTTCATATTTTAGCTACTGTGATTATTACTGCTCTAAACACTGGAGTACAAATATTTCTTTAAGACCCTGATTTCAATTCCTTTGGGTATACCTCATAGTACAATTCCTGGATCATGTAGTAATTCTATTTTTCAATATCTGAAAACTTGCCATACTCTTTTGCAAAGCAGCTGTCATTCTACATTCCCACTGACATAGCACAACGCTTCCAACTCCCTCACATCCTCACCAATACTTGTTTTCTGCTTGTGTATGTGTGTGTGTTTGTGTGCGTATGCATGCACACAAATATATAAACATGCATTTAGGGATATGGAGCATCTATTCAAGTGCTTAGTCATTTGTACATCTTTCTGAAGAACCATCTATTCAAGTCTTTTATCCATTTTTGAATCAGGGTGTTTGCTGTTTCTTGAGTTCTCTGTATATTCTGAATAGAAATCTCTTGTCAGATATATGCCTTTCAAATATTTTCTCCCATCTTGTGGGTTGCCATTTTACTCTGTTTCCATTTCTTTGAAACACGTTTTTTAAAAAATTATGTACTGAAAATTGCTTATTTTTTTGTTAGCTGTGCCTTTGTTATTCCTTCGTTTCATATTGAGGAAATACTGCCAACTCCAATGTCATGAAGCTCTGGTCGTGTGTCTTCTTCAAAGACTTTTATTTTATTAGGCCATATATTTAGTTTCTTAATACATTTTCATTAATTTTTGCCTATGATGTTAGGTAAGGGTCCATCTTCCTTCTTTTGCATGTTGACAACAAGACGTCTCAGCACCATTTGTTGAAAATACTATCCTTCCTACTTTGAAAAGTCTTGGCAACTTGTCAAAAATCATTTGGCCATATACCAGGGTTTATTTGTGGGTGCTCTATTCTATTCCATTGATCTTGAATAAGGGAGGAAATAGTATAACATATCCAGGTTGATGAAGAACATAAAGAAAAACCAGGACTGAGAATTAGTAGGGCAATATAAACAAGTAGGGAGTAAAAGACAGTGTGAAAGAAGATCTTGTATTTGCGAGTTAAGGGAAATCTGATCATGCTAAAACCACTAAAAACCTGAGTGAACAATACAGTAAATTTTAAGCAAGAAACATAATACTTACCCATCTCTGGGAAATATAGTATGGGCATAAAGATAAACTACACACAAATATATTAAAAAGGGAAGGGTTTTCATGGTGTGAGAATATGGTGGGATTTGAAATACAATTTACTTCTGTTCTACCATTGTCTCTAAAATTTATCAAAGTGTAATACAAGCAATTCCAATTCTGGTAATGTGTTTGACAGGTTTATATATGAACTTCAGCAGACCAGTAAATGTATATTCATAGTAGGACTGTTCCATAAACAAAAAACCATAAAACAAAAACTGGAAAGACTGTAGCTCACCTTGTCAACACACATACAGATGGAATGATGGTTAACGGTCCCAAAACAGAAGGTGAGCGTGGGTGCAAGAGGTTAATCCCCAGGCTGGGGTGGGGAGCAGAGTTTGAGGGTAACACAGGTAGAAAAGGCTTTTGTCCTTTCCTTGATTTTTGAGGTATGGAAATTCACAGGTCACTATCTCCATTTCAAAATGAATGAATGAAACATTTAAGTTTTTAAAACAGGCGAAGTGAACATGAGTCATATAAATTTCAAACTGCCACAAATCAAATAAGATACTAAGAAAAGTTAAATAATATGATTTAAGAATGAAGTGGAGAGATGGTCCTAGATGGTAGCATTCAAAGACCCAGAGCTTGAGGCCTCTCATGGGCACACCAGAGTCACAACTCTTTACAGAACAGCAACTGATGAAAAAGGCCAGGACCTACCATAAAAGATGTTTTACAGCTAAAGACATAAGGAAGGTACCATGACAAGACAGGAAGGAAGGCGAAAAGTCTCAATATACTCAAGACCCATACCACGTGCGTGGCCCACAAATGGGAGAATAATTACAATTTCTGAGGTGCTCCCAGGTAGCAAGGGGTATGAACCCAACATCAGGCTCCCAAGCCCAGGGATCCTGTGCTGGGAAGAAGAGTCCCTAGAAAGTTGGGCTTTGAAGACCAGTAGTGCTTATTTTCCAGAGAGCCAGAGGGTTGCGGGAAATAGAGATTCCACTCTAAATAGATGCTCACAAAATCCCACATGATCCGAGAATCAGAACACAAGCAGGAATTTGAAAGGATCCTGGGTCACCCCTACCTCCTGATCTTGGAGAATCTCCCAGAGAGGCAAGAGGCAACTACAGCACAGCCTCAGGGACATAGACACTGGCAGCAGCCATTTGGGGGAGCTCCTTCTACCTTGTGGCCACTGGTATCAGCAAGCATAATTTCGGAATCCTCCCTCTAGCTTATCAGCCTCAGGACCGAGCCCCACCAATTTCCACCAGACTATAGACACAAGCACCAGGGGGCTTCAGTCCAAGCAGCTAACTGAGCAGGGGCACAGCCACACCCACCAGCCAACAGGTGCCTTCAGACCCTCTCAACGCACAGCTGCCCCTGGACATGGCCCAGCCACCAGAAACCCCAGGACAAGCCTCCACATGTCAGTGCACAGGCACTAGATCCAAGAGCCCCAGGGCCCCTCACACAGAGACCCTGGATCCCAACTCCACCCACCAGTGGGCAGGCACCGGCCTCAGAATCCCTGGCCACTCCGACAAGTGAGCCTGCTCTGGCCTTGGAATCAGCCTCACCGTCAGCAGGTGATTACTGCACAGGGACTGGATGGAGCTTGGACCTACCCAACAGCAAACCTGCTCTATCAGTGGGATCAGCCTCATACACCAACAGGCACACACCAGCTCCAGGAATACCACAGCCCAGCAGCCTGTGTGACCAGAGCACTCACCTGCAGGCCAGAAGCAGCCAGGGACTCAGCTGGGTCCTGACCCTGCCCATCAGAATGCCAATACAAGATTAGGGATACCCCAGACCCTGCAGATAGCTGTGTCAGGAACAGTGATCCAACACCAACTCTGCGACTCCTGGGCCCTGCAGCCAGAGCTCAGGACCTGTGTCTTCCTCCCAGTAGCCAGCATAGCCCCAGGACCAGTGACTGGGCATTAGCCCTGATATCACCTGGACTGCAACTCTACCCATAAGTGAACCAGCACTAGATTTGGTGTGCCCCAGAGTTGTGCAGCCAGCTGCCTTAAGATTTAGCCTCACCAAGCAGCACAGACAGCCTCCATACAAGGCAGAGCCTGGCAAACAAGCACTCTGGGGGCAGCCAAGCCTACCAGACCACCCACAGTAGTCAGCCCACCACAACAGAAGAGCCCAAGCAGCCCACACAGGGGGTACACCTAGAACATATAGTTCTGGTGACCAGGGGACAGTGGGCTGCTGGGACACATAGGACCTCTCCTACAAAAGGCCACTTCTACAAGGTCAGGAAATGTAACGAGCCTACTATATACATAGCAATAAAAACAGCAAGTTAAGAAAAATGAGGTGACACAGAAACACGATCCAAATGAAGGAATAAGATAAGAACTCAGAAGAAGATCTAAGTGAAGTGGAGATAGCCAATCTCCTCAACAAAGAATTCAAGGTAATAACTATAAAGATGATCAAAGAACTCAGGAGAAGAATGGACGACCAGAGCAAGAAGTGAGAATTTTTTTAAAAAAAGAGTTAGACCATTAAAGAACAACAAAACAGAGATGAGGAATATAATAACTGAAATGAAAAATACACAGAAGGAAACTACTGTAGACTAAATGATACAGAGAAATGAATCAGAAACCTGAAGGACAGAGTACTGGCAATCACTGAAGATGAACGGTAAAACAATAGATTAAAATGAAACGAGGAAAGTTGAACAGACTTGTGAAACAACATCAAGTGTACTAATATTTGCCTTATACTGGTCCCAGAAGCAAAAAGGAAAGAGAAAGCAGTGTAGAACATACCTGAAGACATAAGAACTGAAAACTTCCATAACCTGGGAAAGAAAACAGACATCCATGTGCAGTAAACACAGTAAGGCCAAAACAGGATCAACCCAAAGAGGACCACACCAAGACTCACTGTAATTAAAATGGCAAACAAATAAAGATAAAAAGACAATATTAAAAGGAGCAAAGGAAAAGCAACAAGTTACAAACATGGGAACTTGCATAAAGTTATCAGCGGACTTTTCAGGATAAACTCTGCATGCCAGAAGGGAGTGGCACGGTATATTTAAAGTCATGAAAGGGAAAATCCTATAACCAAAAATACTCTACCCAGCAAGGCTCTCCTTCAGATTTGATGGAGAGATCTAAACTTTCTAAAGCAAAACTAAGAGTTCAGCATCGCCAAACCAACTTTATGAGAAATCTTAAAGGGGCTTTTCTCAGTGAAAAAGAAAAGGCCTCGACTGAATCATAATCATTACGAAAGGAAACTTACTAAAGGAAAAACCTTATTGGTTAAGGCAAATATTCAATAAAGGTAGTAAATCAACCATGTACACAGCTAATGGGAAGGATGAAAGAAAACATTAATAAAATCACCTATATTCACAATAAGAAGTTAAGGGACACACAAAACAAGTGGATGTAAAATATATGGTCAAATTCAGTAACTGTGGGGGAGGAGAGTAAAAATGCAGGGTTGTTAATGTCCATGTGAAATTAAGAGCTCAGCAACTTAAAATAATCTCACACACACACACACACACACACACACACAAACTGAAAGAAATCTGAACATAATATTAAAGATAGTCCTCACATCACAGATGAAGGGAATAAAAGGGGAAAAAAGGAACACTGAAGAAATTAATTAGGGATTCTAAAAATACCCAGAGAGAAATAAAAATGAACACACAATGATCCAAAACCTATAGGACACAGCCAATAGTGATACAAGCTTATTCTTAGGAAACAAGAAAAATATCAGCTAAACAACCTAACATTACACCTGAAGGAATTAGAAGAAGAAGAAAAACCAAAACTCAAAGCTGTCAGACAGAAAAATTAAGAAAACAATACCATATGCAATTACACCAAAAAGAGTAAGATACCTAGGAACAAACACACCTAAGCAAGTAAAAGACAGGTACTCAGAAATCTATCAGCCATTGGTGAAAGAAATTGAAGGCAACAGAAAAAGATGGGAAAATATAGCAGGTGCATGGATTGAAAGAATTAATACTGTTAAAATAACCATACTACCAAAGACAATCTACAGATTTAATGCAATCCCTATCAGAATACCAAAGCATTTTCACAGAACTTAAAAAAGTAATTTTAAAATTTGTATAGAAGCACAAAGACCCTAAATAGCCAAAACAATCTTGAGAAAGAACAGAGGTGGAGGCATCACGCACCTTGACTTCAGACTATGCTACAAAGCTACAGTAATCAAAGGGAATAGTACTGGAGCAAAAACAGACATAAAGATCACTGGAATAGAACAGAGATCTCAGAAACAAACCCACACACTTATATTTAATTGATTTATGACAAAGCAGGCAATATGGAGAAAAAACTGTCTCTTCAATAAGTGGTACTGGGAAAACGGGTCAGCTACATGGAAAAGAATAAAATTACAATATTTTAGCACACCATATATAAAATAAACTCAAAAGTGAATAAAGACCTAAATGTAAGACAGAAACCATAAAACCCCTAGAGGAAAATACAGAACATTCTTTAACATACATGATAGCAACAGTTTTAGGTTCAGTCTACTAAGGCAAATGAAACAAAGCCAAAAATAAACAAATGGGACTTCACTAAACTTAAAAGATTTTGCACAGCAAAGGAAACCAAAGACAATATGAAAAGATAACATGCTGAAAGAGCAAAAGTATTTGCACATGATAAGAAGTTAACACAAAAAGAGGACCCATCGAGGGTTAATATCTAAAATATAGAAACAGCACATACAACTCAGTATCAAATAAACACCCAAAATCTTTTTTAAAAAAGTGAGACCTAAATAGACATTTTCCAAGGAAAAAATACAGATAGACAGCCAGAACTCACAAAGATGCTGAACATAGCTAATTGACAGTAAAATGCAAATCAGAACTGTGAGGTATATTACCTCACTCTTGTCAGAATGGCTGTCATCAAAAAGGTCACAAATAACAAAGGCTAGTGAGGATGTGGAGAAAGGGAAACTCTTGTACACTCTTGACGTGAATGTGAATTAGTGCAGCTACTGTGGAAAGCAGAATGGAGGTTCTACAAAAAAACTAAAAATAGAACTACCGTAATATCCAGCAATTTCACTCTCGGGTGTATCAGAAGAAAACAAAAACACTATTTCAAAAGAAATAACTGCACACCAATGTTCATAACACTGTTATTTGCCATAGCCAAGATACAGAGTCAAACTAAATGTTCGTCAATATGTTACTGGATAAAAGAAGTTTTATTATGATGACTTCAACAAAAAATGAAATTTTGCCATTTGCAAGAACATGGATGGACTTGGAGGGTACCATGCTTAGTAAAGTAAGTCACAGAGAAAATACGCCTGGTATGATATCATTTACACGTGGCATCTAAACAACTGAATACAACAACAACAAAACAGACTCACAGATTAAAGAACAGACTAGTGGTTAGCAGCAGGGAGAGACAGGGTAGAGGAGCAAAATAGTGGTAGGAGATTCTGAGGAAGAATCCACTATGTATAAAACCAATAATCTACAGTGACGTACAGTATAGCATGGGGAATAGAGCCACTCTTTCATAATAAGTATAAATGGAGAACAACCTAAACATTTATGAATCACTATGTTGTACCTCTGAAACTGATATAATAATGTAAATTAAGTATAGATCAATAAAATATAAAGTAAGAAACAATAAAGAGGAGATTATTAGATAGAAATCAATTAAATAAACACAAGTTTTGGAAATCAAGGAATTAAAAAACATGTAAGATACAACATTGGCATTTAAAGTGTACGATCTATTCATTTAAAAGAAATCATTTAAGTGGTAATAAATGTTACCCATTCTCACAATTTTGTATATCTAGGGTAAATTATTATCTACAAAAATATGTTACAAATATTCACTCAAAAAGAAAAAGAGAGAAAACTTGGATTAACCAATTTTAGTGTAGAAATTTAATATCAAAGACTCTATCTAAAATTGATTTGAATAAGTTCTGTCAACGTTGAATAAGTTCTGTTAGCCACTTCTAGTCTCTTTGCGATGTAAAATCTTTTAAAGCATAAAAATCAGCCTTTCTACATTATTCCATCAGACATACATAGAAGTTAAAAGAAATGAGAAGACAAAACAATCAACTAAGAAGGTGAATTTACTGAGAAACAGTCATTCTTTCTCCCCCTTCCTTTTCTTTTCCTCCTTTTCCAGGTCCTTTCGGTTCCAATCAAGAGAAGTCTTGAGAGTTCTGAGACTATTTCTTTCAGGGCTTCAAATCACCATACCTACATCCTCTGCCACAACTACACACATGGGAACAAAAATAAACCTCTGCTATCTACTCATGTAGGAGGGATTCATGCAAAATAAACTCCTACATGGAGACCAACAGGTGAGTTTTCTACCTGTTCTTTATAATGTCCTTCCATTATAGTAAATCCCACACATTATGAGGCAGAAGGGGTTATGTGAGCTCTTCCTTGAAGTCAAAAAACTTGCATTCATTTCAAGTACCTGGTGATCACAGGGTACAGCCAGGGAAGGTGCCATCCCCCTTGGGGGGGGGGCGGTGAATGGGCTCCCGCAGCCATGCACCTCCTGATGTACAGATTCTGGAGAAACAACGGGCGGTCACAACGCAGTCAGCCTGTCAGGCTGTCGGGCCACTGGGCAACCCCACCAGCCTGGAAGTGCCCCATCAGTTGCTGAAAGCAAAACTCTGTCTCCCCTGTGAAGCCAGGCCATTTGGCCCAGAGAGTCAGAGGAGACCGGTAATCAACTCCTCCTCTCTGCTCACCTCCTTGGGGTTACAGCAACCCCATCTCCAAACCCAACTGTGATCCTGGAGTGCCAAAGTGAGAATGGCAGGTGGGCTCTGCCGGTGCTTCAGCGCCCTCTGGAGGCTGTCTCCTCTAATGGCAACTCTCAGCCCTTCCTCCTCCTCCTTCCCTAGCCCTGGGGGCTGCCTTGCCTTCTGCAGCTGCTGGCCTGATTTCATTCTTCTTTTTTCTCCAATTACAATGAAGTGTCCGATAGAGGTTTGGAATCTCTTAAAGAAGGAAGATCTTTTAGTCAATACACCTTAACCGTGAGAAGCTGTTTTCAAGAATGAACCAGAAATACTGTATTTTTGTCCTGATGATTCCAAGGGGAGACAGCTCAAGTTTTCTAAATCATAAGAAAAACCAAGGTAAATATGATATTCTGAGCCAGAGATGAAAAAGCAGTTTTTAGCACCCCCTCCTCATGGCATATGACTGGATTTAAATCAATCAGCTGCCACTGTTTTTTGTTTTTGTTTTTTTTTGCGGTAGGCGGGCCTCTCACTGTGTGGCCTCTCCCATTGCGGACGCGCAGGCTCAGCGGCCATGGCTCACAGGCCCAGCCACTCCGCAGCATGTGGGATCTTCCCAGACCAGGGCATGAACCCGTGTCCCCTGAATTGGCAGGCGGACTCTCAACCACTGCGCCACCAGGGAAGCCCTGCCACTGGTTTTTAAATCACATGACCCAACTTTAAATCAATCAGCTGCTTCCCTGTAACTCACGTGACTTGGCTTTGAATAGTAAGAAATGCAGAGGTGTAAAAATGATGTTCTAAACAATAAATGGAAAAACAACATTTTAGAAAGTTTCTTTCTTTTCGAACGGACAATTCATTGCATACAGAGTAAAGGATTGTCTTCTGGATTTCTTGAACTGTAAACACATACAATGTCTCCGTTGGCATGGTTGACTTAGTTTTTTTCGTTGTTGTTGTTAACATCTTTATTGGAGTATAATTGCTTTACCATGTTGTGTTAGCTTCTGCTGTATAACAAAGTGAATCAGCTATTCGTATACATATGTCCCCATATCTCCTCCCTCTTGTGTCTCCCTCCCACCCCTCTAGGTGCTCACAAAGCACCGAGCTGATCTCCCTTGCTATATGCAGCTGCTTCCCACTGGCTATCGATTTTACATTTGGTAGTTTATATATTTCCATGCCACTCTCTCACTTCGCCCCAGCTTACCCTTCCCCCTCCCAGTGTCCCCAAGTCCAGTCTCTACGTCTGCGTCTTTATTCCTCAGCAGCGACTCCTGTGAGGGGTGGATACTTCCTTTTAGGCTCAGGGGATATCTCCTAGTTTGAATATGATTTGAGTTTGATCCTGTGAAACCATCAGAACTTCCCACCAGATATAAATGAGGAGATCCTGGCCTTTATTAGTATGCACGATGAACACAGGTGTCCTGGCTGTACTTGCCAACCCTCCTATTTTACCCATCTATTTTTATCCACCTTCCTCCCTGTGAGTACCTTTGACCAACCCTGAGCTCAGACCCCTGACTTATTAGAGTGACGTTTTCACTCTTTCTTTAAAAATAGACAGATAATAAAATGAATTTAACCTAGAAGCAGCAGCTCAGTAAGGGAAATAAAATCATCAGAAGTTATATAATCACAGCCACAGCCATCCAGGGCTCTGTCTTATCTGCTGGGGCATAAGAATGCGACCTTCCTAAATCTGAAGGGCATCCAATCAAATAAGTAAAGGTGTCGCTCACCTCTGGCTCTTGGAGGGATTGCTAGGCAGTCTACCCAGTGTATACTAACTGCAAAACACTGTCATGGTTTTGAAACACCTATGTTCAAGGAAAGCTTTTTGCGGGGCATGGAGAAGTTTTACTTATTTTTTTGACATGAAGCAGAAAATAAATCACCAAGCTCTTTGTGCACAGGGCTTCTTAAGAGGGCAGTAGAAGGAAGGAATGGGCAGAAAAGACTAACTCCTCTGAAGTGAAGGTTGTTTCTCCAGAACAGTAGGATTTAGTCTCAGTTTAAGGAGAACACTTTTAAATAGCTGGGACAGCTCCAAACTGCAGTTTAGGGAATGAGTGCTTCAAAAGAACAGTGCTTTAAAAGTCCTGGCAAGGCAGCAAGAGGATGGAGAGTTGGTTTTGCGTAGTTTTGAACACAGGAGTAAAGAAGCATAGGCATCTCTGACTAAAAGGCCCTGAGATCCTATGGCATCAATGCGTCAGTTGCAGGGGGCAGGGGGTGTGGGGGGCGATATTTCTCTCTCAACGTCTCCCAGGGCAGCCACCCCTCCCTACCCCACCCCCCTACTCCCTTCACCCTTCCTCCCACCACTGTTGGGTCTCCAGGGACAGCACTTCTTAAGCGGGAGCCCTCAGGCACCATCTCTGGAGTCTGCATTCTTCCTAGAGCCTGGCAAGTTCTGGGACACGAAGGTCTGCAAGGCCGCTGGGGTGTAGTCGGACCTGGAGGCCTGGAGGGGAACTGGAGCCCTGAAGTCCACCCACGTCCCTGAAGCTGAGGGTGGAACACATCCTCCTAACAGTACTTCTCAGGGCTCAGCGTGCTCCCCACCCGACGGTGATCCATACTCACTTGAGGCAGCAAGGACTGCCTCTAACTGGCCCCCTCGATTCCGCCTTAAGGGTCCTCGGACACATGTGAGAGCGCAGGCCCCAGATCTCTTTAGTCAGCTGAGGCCAGTGCTGCCGGGGTCCCTCCAGTCCCATCCCCCAGCCCTTCCCTCTGGGACTGTATCTAATAGAAGAAAGAGAACAGAGGAATTGGATGAATCAAGGGACCTGGGAGCCTGGGTATGAGTTTGAAGACCTAGAACCTAAGGCGCAATTACATATTATTGGAAACTCTTGTAGGGTGTGTGTGGGGAGGTTAGGAGGTTGAGAGGCTGAGTCGACCTGGTGAGTCCAGCCTCAGGACACCACACAGCCCCGCCCCCACCTTGCCTGCCATCAGACAAGGGGTGCTGCAACTCCAGCCGGGACTCTGCACTTCCCCCTCCCTGATTCTCCTCCAGAAGAGCAGGTGGCCCCCCACTGAGGGCAGTGGCAAGACAACACACCAAGTCCCCCTGCACTAAGCCACTACTGGAAGCTCTTCCTGAACAGCAGTGCTGGCTTGGAGCGAACCCGTGCACCCCCAAAGTTGGTCTCGTCCTGCAGCTGAGGGAGGCAGGCTTTAAGTCAGCTGTCGTGGCTTTAAATCAATCAGCCCCCCCTTTAAGTCAGGTGACCCGACTTTAAATCACTGTGTGCCCCTCAAGACTGCAACTTCAAAAGTTGGGAACTTCACTTTGATCCCAGCACCTAACATAGCTGAACGCACACTGTAGTCACCCCCAAGCCTGGCTTAGAGGCAGGATATAAGGTAAGGGGATGGGCGTGCACACATAGTGATGAGGATGTACTTCATGTACCAGAAGGGTCTAGGCACTCTGGGGTACAGCGAGCAGTGCACGATACAGCAGCTCCCTGGCAAAGCTGGTGATGCACAGGGAGAGCAGGCACACCCATGCATGCAGAGCGTCCAGGACGGGAGCTGGGGCACAGACAGCCGGGAGGGTGCGAAAGCGGAGGATCTGAGCCTTCTTGAGAAAGGCAGACACAGAGGATGGATGAGAAACAAAGACCAGATGAAATATGGATTTGAAAAACACATCCTGCTCTTGAAATTGGGGTGGGGGGCACCCCAGATTTGAGTCTTCTTACTCCCCAGTTGCTAGTGCTCTGTCATTTGCCCAGTTACTTAAAAAATGCGACTGATAATATCTAACCCATAGAATACTGCATTTGTAGTGGTTTTGTGTGTTTATGTTTCTATAGTGGAATAACCTTTTCTACAAGAAAAATGTATATTTTCTGAAATAAATTAAAACGCCTTTTTAAAAAGTACTATATCGGACATCCCTGGTGGCGCAGTGGTTACGAATCTGCCTGCCAATGCAGAGAACATGGGTTCGAGCCCTGGTCAGGGAAGATCCCATATGCCACGGATCAGCTAAGCCCATGCGCCACAACTACTGAGGCTGCAGGCCACAACTACTGAAGCCCGAGCGCCTAGAGCCTGTGCTCCACAACAAGCGCAGCAGGAGAAGTCACCGCAATGAGAAGCCCGCGCACCGCAACAAAGAGTAGCCCCCGCTCGCTGCAACTAGAGAAAGCCCATGCGCAGTAACGAAGACAAACGCAGCCAAAAATAAATTAATTTTTTAAAAAAGTACTATATCCTTCTGTACATGTTCTCTGGGAAGAACAGAGAGAAGGAGTGGGAGCGTGAGAAAGACCAAAACTTAGTGCACATCCCTGAGGCAGGTGCTCTGCTGGCTCAGATAGTTTTATCCCCACTTTTACAAAGGAGGAAATAAGCTCAGAGAGGTTTAGTAATTTTCCCAAAGCCAAACAGCTACTGAGTGGCAGAACCAGGATCTGAAACAAGTCTGTTACCTTCAAAGCCTAAGCCCTCATCACAACAAAACTCAATATTTACATTTATCGAATTACATTGCAACCTGGTGATTTCTTGGCATAATCCTGAATAAGAGTGAGAAAGAAAGAACTAGCATTGTTCCTACAGTCAACCAAAATTTTTGGAGCAGCTGCTAGATGCCTGGCCCTTTTTGGCATTCAGCAGTGATCAAGATAGGAAGAGTCCAGCTTTCATGAAGCATGTAGTGGGGAGGAGAGATGGGTGCAACTTGGGTGAGGGATATCACCTTGCTGGGTCTCTGTTTTCTCATCTGGAAAATGGGACGGGTGTTTCTCATTTTGTGGGATTGTTCAGCCCTCACATTCTCTGATTCCATAAGAAGCATTTGTTTTCCTGTTTCTTTAAAATTCATTCAGGCCGTTAGCTGTGAAGAATGTCGTTAGCTGCTCCCCAAATCACTCTATTTCCACCCATTTCCTGCGATCAGGTCTTTCCCCCAACATGACTCACAATCAGTCAAGTCACAGAACCTAAGGGGCAACCAGCAGAAAAATTCCAACCCTTGCTTCTCAGGAGCTCTGCGTTCTACCTGCCAGGTAAACTTAACTCACCTGGGACAAGGTGGCCATCCCTAGTTTCGCATCAACATGATCTCAGGCACAAACCTCGTTTTTCCATTTTGTCTTTACGTTACTTGTTGAAACAACTGCACAAATATGAAAAAGATATAATATCAGGCATCCTCTGCCCCCAGTGCCTACTAATACATGATTTTCTGCCACTTTAATGATAAAGATAGAACATTTCAGCATTCCGCTGCCCTTATTATTTTTCATTTTTGTTGATATTTGTACTGAATACATCTTTCAATATTTTAAAAACGGAACATTTATTCAGGTTGTTCCACACACAGCCTTTAGTGGTAAGCGTTTTGTTGTTATATTTCTATTATGTTTCCTTTAAAAATCATTATCCTGTTTAAATGGATTAAGTCAGTTTTATAGGCATTTATCATATGATATTGATGAAATTAATACATAGAGGGCAGTAGTACAAGTTGATTGGACTTGAGAGCCTCTATTAGCACAGTTAAATATAAATATTATATATATATATATATATAAGCTAAATTACATGCCGAGTGAGATTCTCCTACTCTTTTCACTCTGTGCCCCTCAAGCCCGTGAGAAATGGAATATTTCTTGCCAGCTCAGTAAACAAAGGATGTCACAGGCATCAGCACTTGCAGCCCTCCAGTGTGAGCCGCGGGCCCTGAGGAGCTCAGGATACGCGAATACAGAATGCAGGCCCCAGAGAGCTGAGGTGCATATGAAAGGAAGGATTTCAGTGAGCCCAGACTCTGGCATCTTCGCATACAAAGAAAAGCGCTACATTCCTCACGTTGGGAGAGCTGGTTTTCCTTAGTTAACAATCACCTTTTAATGTTCCCCATTACCTGCGCCAGTCGCCTGCCCTGTCCCCTCCCCCCGGTACTTTAGCTCAGGGAGGAAGGAGCGCAGAGGGACTCGGCTGAATAAGGGGACTGCGAGCCTCGGGAGCAGTTTTCAGCCGCTTTCCCCGCAGTCGGGAGGAGGGGCGCTGACGCTGCAGCCGGACCCTGAGCCTCCCTTGCCTCGTTTCCCCTCCGGACGCTCAGGCCGACCCCCTCCCCACGCCCCCCAGGCCCCGCGAGCCAGACCAAGGGCAGGGGGGAGAGGAGGGACCGCAGTTCCCCGGGACCAGACGCTGGGGGCCGCTCTTTCTGCACAGCTGCGGCGGGTGGCAGCGAACCCCTGCCCCTCAGAAGCTGGTCTTGCGCTGCCGCCCGGGCACCAGACCAGGCGGAGGGTCGGCGACCACTTACCGGCCCGCCGTCCGCACGACTGTCGCGGCTTCGGCCGCCGGGGCCCCTCCAGAGCCGGCAGCCTCAGTAAGGCCGCCCTCCCCTCGGGATCCGGGGCAGTTCCGTAACGGCGGAGGGAATAGACCCCGAGCTGCAGGAGTCCCAGCTCTGCGGAAACGCGGGCTCCGTTCTGGGCTTAGGGGGTGGGACCGCTCTGCCCCGAGGCCTTCCGGGAGGGAGGGGGGCGCCGGGGGAGGGAGCCGCCAGGAGCGCAGGGCCCCGTCGGGCGTCCTGGAGGGGCGGTCCGGCCTGGGAGCCCCTCCCACTATGACCGCAGCCCAGGCCTTTTTCCTGGAATCCTACACAAAAAAGGTAAAAGATGCACAGTCTAGAGTAAATATTCACAAAGGATTGTTGCTGCTGTGCTTACTATCCTATTGAACGTGTAAAATCCATAAAACACTTTAAGTTCAAAGTTAACTATGAATTTTTACCTGTCCTTATTTTGTCTCTGCTATTCCCAATTGTGGTTAATGAATCAGACTGTGGCATCACTAGTTAAAAATGAGCTTGTTAAAAAAATGGAATTCAAGCCCCCCAGAACTACTGAATCAGAATCTGCACTTTTAAAATCTCCCCAGTGTACTTGTGTACCCATGAATAGTTGAAAGGTTCAGTTCTACCTCAACATGTCTTTTCTGTCTGAGAAATACACACATTTTATCCAGTTTGATATAAATAAAACACTCAAAAATGCATATGCCTGTGTTGAAACCATCATCTTATCTTTTCTTTTCCAGATAAGTATAGTCTCTATACTGGTTTTGTGGAACACATGCCACACTCTTTTCTTGTAGTTAGAAATAAGGTAGAGAAAGTTACTTTGTATATATAATATATACATATTAGTGTATGTATGTATGTATAATATATATATATTAGTGGATACTTCAAGACACTCTTCTAAATTAAAACCAGTTCTCTTAACTTGCTGTTTCTTCTTGGGTCACATTATGAACTCTTCCCATGGCCACATGGCATGTGTACCTTTAATTTCAGGGACTGCTGACATTCCAGGATGTGCCCATAGATTTCTCTCAAGAGGACTGGGAATGCCTGGACCAAGATCAGTGGGAATTGTACAGGGATGTGATGTCAGACAAGTATAGGAACCTGCTCTCCTTGGGTGAGGATACCTTCCTTCCAGAATTCCTTATCCACCCACAGGGTTTAGAGTCCTTCATTTGTAGAATGTCTGCTGGAATCCTCTACTTCCTACAATAAGGTTTCAGGTTGCAGCGTTTCAGGAAATATTGGGAGTTTGTGGGTATAATTTATCTTATCCTTTTAAAATTGCAGCCTCCCTCAGCCACATAGCACAGGGAGAGCAGCTCGGTGCTTTGTGACCACCTAGAGGAGTGGGATAGGGAGGGTGGGAGGGAGGGAGATGCAAGAGAGAAGAAATATGGGAACATATGCATATGTATAACTGATTCACTGTTATAAAGCAGAAAATAAAACATCATGTAAAGCAATTATACTCCAATAAAGATGTTAAAAAATAATAAAAATAATAAAATTGCAGCCTCCCTTTTAATATACTTTGTAACTGCTTGGGATGTGTCTATATGAACTGTGTACTATTTGCTTCTGTTATTGTCCTTACAATATTTGTCTTATTTTCTGTAACAATTTTCCATGGATTCTTTGGGCTTAAGGTATATTAAAAGGGAGACTACAATTCTGGGACTTCCCTGGTGATGCAGTGGTTAAGAATTTGCCTGCCAATGCAGGGGACACGGGTTCAATCCCCAGTCCGGGAAGATCCCACGTGCCACGGAGCAACTAAGCCAGGGGACCACAACTACTGAGCCTGTGCACCACAACTACTGAAGCCGGTGTGCCTTGAGTCCGTGCGCCATTTATTTTTTGGAGAATAAAACCACCTCTGAGTGATTAAAATTTAGTCCAGCTAGTCAAAATGCTTTATCACCTGTTCTTCTAAAACACTGATCCACGGAACAAGTTTTACCAGGGATAACAGTGTAATTGTATTCTGGAGTTCATATCGGCAATGTGGTTTATGACCTTGATGCTGGATCAGGACATTTCAATGGTATAACTGCTATTAATTGTCTGTTTGTTCAACGATTAAAGTCTCACGTGATCTGAGTTCAGACTGGAGTCATCCTGGTTGCTTTCTGTCTATTGCAGATTTCTTCCAGTATGAAAGGACAAGAGCAATACGGCTTACTTTACAAAATGTCTGCAAACTAAATGATGATATAATCTACATTCAATTAATTTATACATACCCTACTGTAGAACCGGGTTTGTTACGGTGGCAGAGCCCGGTAATTATGTAAAACTGAAACCTTTATCTGCATGGGTTCAAGTCCTCTTCCTAAGAATATGTTTATAATCAACATTCTTTCACAAATTACACAATTTAATTGACCAGAGCATTCCTCATATTAACTAAGTGGAAAATCCTAGGCTGTATACAAATCCAGAAAGGGCCAACAGTCCTCAGCCCCCATGGATTATTACAGCCCATTGCTGAGGCATTCAAATTACTTATTAAAGAACCACTATGTCCATCAACATCATCAATTTATATATTATTGCCCCAATGCTAGCCTTAACCCTGGCTCTCACAACATGAATTCCTCTTCCCATATCTTATCCACTAACTAACATAAATGTAGGCATACTATTTATATTAGCCATATCACAGCTAGCCATTTATTCCATCCTCAGATCTGGATGAGCTTCACATTCAAAATACTCACTCACTGGAGCCCTAGGGACAGTAGCACACAATCTCATATGAAGTAATGGAGCAGTTATTCCATTCTCAGTCTTACTGATAAATGGATCATTTACACTTTCAACAGTAATTATTACACGAGAACACCTATGACTAATTTTCTCCTGACCCCTACCCAGAATTTGATTATCTCCGCAATAGCAGAAATCCAATGAAACCCCACTTGATTTAACAGAAGTAGAGTCAAAACCTGTATATGTCTTCAATGTAGAAAATGTAGCAGGCCCATTCACCCCATCATTCCTAGAGAATATGTCAATTTCCTTAAAATAAACATTTCCACAGCAATCTATTTTTAGGAGCATTCGACAATCCCTAGGTGCCAGAATTATATACAGCCCAAGTGATCATTCAAACTCATCTAACAACCTCCTTTCTATGAATTTGAGCATCCTACCCACAATTTAGATATGATCAACGTCTACATCTCTTATAAAAAGTTTTTTTACTACTAACATTAGCCCTATGTATATGAGAGTTTTCACTACCTGTCATCATACCAGGCAACCCACCACAAACTTAAGAAATGTCTGACAAAAGAGTTACTTTGATAGAGTAAATCATAGAGGTTTCAATGCTCTTATTCCTGGAATTGAATTCTTCCTAAGAATTTTACATTCTCCATGCTACCACTTTACACCACATGCTATATAGTAAGGTTCTCTAAGTAAGCTTCAGGCCCATACCCCCAAAATGTTGTCGTATATCCTTCCTGAACTAATAAACTCTCATTGTTTTTACTATCATTCTACTGACCATTTTCTCAGGAAATATAATTCTATAACAAGCTCACACTGGTTAATGGTAGCCCCGTTCTAATAAAAAACACGAACCCATAAGCTACAGAAGCATCCAACAAATATTTCCTAAAAAATTCCACCGCATCAATACTACTTATAATGGCTATTATCATTAATCTAATATACTCTGGCCAAAGAACACAAAGAAAAACAAAAATCTTTAATCCAGCAGCAGCCGCCCTCATGACAATCGCCCTTGACACAAAAGTAGGACTTTCCCCATTTCACTTCTGAGTGCCTGAAGTCACACAAGGCATCCCATGAACAGCAGGCCTGATGCTGTCAGCCTGACAAAATTTCCCCCCTGTCAGTTTAATATCACATGTCACCATCCATCAAGCTAAATATACTATTAATCATAGTGATATTATACATCATAGCTGGAGGCTGAGGCAGACTTAGCCATACTCACCTGGAAAAAATTACACCCTCCTCATCAATTGCCCATATAGGATGAATAACAGCTATTATAAAGTATATTCCAATTATAACAATCCTAAACATACTAATTTATATCATAACGACACTCTCTTCTTATTTATGCCCAGATCTTGTACTACAAGAGTATCATTATCACACACATGAGATAAAACACCTCCCATCACAATCCTTCTCCTCACCATTATAGTATCATTAGGACATCACCCATCACTATCAGGGTTTTTACCCAAATGAGTAATTATCCAAGAGATAACAAAAATGATAACATCATTCTACCAACACTAATAGCCATCATAGCAGTCCTCAGCATATATTTCTACTTGCAGCTAACATACTCCACATCACTAACTATGTTCCCTTCATTAAACAACACAAAAATAAAACAATTTGAACATACAAAGAAATAACCTTCCTATCATTACCAATCATAATATCCACACGATTACTACACATAACACCCATGCTATCGGTGCTGGACTAGGAATATAGGTTAGTTCAGACCAAGAGCTTTCATAACCCTAAACAAGTAAAATTTACTTAATTCCTAAAAATAAGGATTGCAAGACTTCATCCTACATCAATTGAATGTAAAGCAAACATTGTAATTAAGCCAAATCTTTACGAGACTGATGAGTTTTAACCCCAGGAAACTTTAGTTAACAGGCAAATCCTCTAGTCAACTGGCTTCAGTCTGCTTCCCCTTCATCTGAGAAAGAAAAAAAGAGAAAAAAGACAGGAAAATCTCTGGCAGAATTGAAGCTGCTTCTTTGAAATTACAATTCAATTTGTTGATTCACCACAGGCTTTGCAAGAAAGAGGGCTCAATCTCTGTCCTTACATTTTCAGTCTAATGCTAGCTCAGTCTTTTTACCTCTGTTCATACACTGCTGATTATTTCAACAAATCACAAAGTTATCAGCATTTTATATTTACTATTTGGTGCTTGACCTGGAGTAGCAGGCAGCACCTTAAGTATATTAATGCAGGCTGAGCTATGCTAACCTGGAGCGCTACTTGGAGATGTCCAAATCTGCAAGGTAGTCATAACAGCCCCTGCACTTGTAATAATTTTCTTTATAGTTGTACCCATTATGATTGCAGGGTTTGAAAACTGACTTGGGCCACTAATAACTCGGACACCTGAGGTAGCATTTCCCCGAATAAATCATATAAACTTTTGACTACTTCCCCCATCATTCTTACTCCTATTCATATCACCAATAGTAGAAGCTGGTTCTGGTACCAGTGGAACTGTGTATTCAGCTCTAGCTTGCAATCTGGCCCACGCAGGAGCCTCTGTCAACCTAACCATTTTCTCCTTACATTTAGCAGGTGTCTCTTCAATTCTTCATGCTATTACTTTTATTACTATAGTCGTTAATACAAAACCAGCAGTCACATCCCAATACCAAACACCATTATTTGTTTAATCTTCCCCAACTATAGCCATCTTAATATAATTACCAATGTCAGTCCGAGCAGCCAGAATTGCCATACTGTTAAGAGATAGAAATCTCAACACTACTTTCTTTGACCCTTCAGGAGGAGACCGAATCCTATACCAACACCTGTTTTGATTCTTTGGTCACCCTGAAGTCAGTATTCATGGCCTACCAGGGTTTGTTATAAACTCACATATCATTACATACTATTTAGGACAAAAAGTGCCTTTCAGCTATTTGGGAATAGTGAGTCATGTCCACCGGCTTTTTAGGATTTCTCTTGTGGGCCCATCATATGTTTACCATAGGGATAGCTGTCAACTCGGGAGCATACTTTGCATCAGCTACCGTAATTACTTCTATCCCTACAGGAGTAGAAGTATCTAGCTGATTAGCAACTCTCTCTTTAATTTTTCTTTTTCTTTTTTGGCTGCGTTGTGTCTCAGTTGCTGCACGTGGGCTTTCTCTGCTTGTGGTGAGCGGCAGCTACTCTTCGTTGCAGTGCACGGCCTTTTCTTTGCAGTGGCTTCTCTTGTTGCAGAGCACAGGCTCTGGCGCGCGGGCTCAGTAGTTGTGGCTCGCGGGCTCTAGAGGGCAGGCTCAGTAGCTGTGGCGCACGGGCTTTTTGCTCCGCAGCATGTGGAATCTTCTGGGAACGGGGATTGAACCCACTTCCCCTGCATTTGCAGGCGAATTCTTAACCACTGCGTCACCAGGGAAGTCCCTGATTAGCAACTCTTCACGGAGGTAATATTATATGACCTCCCACTCTACTATGAGTTTTAGGCTTTAGTTTTCCTTTTGACAGTAGGTGGTTTGACAGGAGTCATCTTAGCCAACTTATCCCCAGACATTGTCCTCTAGGATACATACTATGTAGTAGCACACTTCCATGACATAATGTCCATGGGAGCAGGCTTCACTATTAGAGGAGGCTTCCTACACTGATTCCCACTATTATCAGCTTATGCACTTAACTCAGCAGTAGCAAAAACTCACTTCACAGGTATATTTGTAGTAGTAAATATGACTTCCTGCAGCAATTCCTTGGCCTCTCAGGGAGGTTACTACATTACTCTGAGTACCCTGAGGCACACACAACATGAAATATTTTGTCTTCAGGCTCATTCATCTCAATAGCAGCGGTAATGCTAATAATCTTCATACTGTGAAAAACATTTATGTCCAAACCAGAAGTCTCAGCAGTAGAAACTGCTACTCCTCACCTAGAATGGTTACACGGATGCCCTCCACATATCCTATGTTTCAAGATCCTACTTAGGTAAATGTAAAATAAGGAAGGACTTTTCAAGCAGTTTGAAGCCAAAAGCATAACAATTATGCCTTTCTCAATAAATGAGATAAAAGTAAAAATTGATGTAAAATTTTCAAAGTTAAAGTATAGGCTAAAATAGTGTATATCACGAAGGCATATCAATTTCATCTAGGCTCTCAAGATACAACATCACCGATTATGGAAGAACTTTTACATTTTCATCACACACATTAATAGTGATTTTTCAAAGAGGTTCTCTAGTCCTCTATATTATTTCACTAATATTGACAATTAAACTAACTCATATATGTACAATAAATGCACAGGTAGAGAAAATGTGATGCACAGGTAGAGAAAATGCACAGGTAGAGAAAATGTGAACAATTTACCAGCCATTATTGTAATCTTAGCTGCTCTATCATCATTGTGAATCCTTTACATGATACATGAAATCAATAACTCTTCCCAAACCATAAAAACTATGGGTCAGTAATGATACTGAAGCTACAAATACACAGATTATGAAGATTTAAATGTTGACTCCTCTGTAATCCCCATATCAGAGCTAAAACCAGGAGAAGAATGACTAATAGAAGTCAACAACACAGCAGTATAGAGATAGTCATTGAATATTAGTTTCATCTGAAATTGTTGTACACTCCTGAGCTGTTCCTTCTTAGGCCTAAAAAGAGCTGCTATCCCAGGACGCCTAAATTAAAGAATCTTAATACCGACAGGACCAGGCCTATGTTGTGGACAATGGTCAGTAGAGGTCGTTTTCCTGAGCTCAAAGACAGGACAGAGGGATATGGCTGAGATATGGGGTGAATCTGGAGCCCATGGGGATGTACTGTCCGAGCTCCAGGATAGGAATGGGCCTCTGGGGTCCCAGGCCACCCACCGCACCCTCCCGAGCAGGATCTTGGCAACATTCCCTGTCAGTGATGAGGCAGCCCTAGCACTTGTCATACCCCAATGCTGTGTCCTATGTGGGTCCCATGCCTTGGGACCACACCCACACTCTGCAGGTCCATGCTGCAGGGTCCTTCGTGCCTCAGGAGTAGAGACCACACAGCAAGCAGTTCCCTCCCCAACGAGCAGGAGGGGGGGGTGGAGAGCAGGGGCACCAGGGGAATCTCACTCAGACAACAACACCCCAGGGGTGCCAGTGGGGCCAGTGATGATGCAGATGAGGCCCAGGCCAAGAGATGGAACCAGAGGACCCAAAGGCAGCTGGTCAGGTCCTGGCTCATCTGCACCCCGGACCCCTTTGTCCCTCATACACCCCCTTCCTCATACACCCTCTCTTTAAATGCAGATCCTTCAGATGCAAACAGGCAGAGCTTCAGACTGAAAGTCAGCTCTTCCAAAGTGACCCATCAGCAAACACTGCAGGATTCCACTCCAGTGGGTGCCCTGGAGCCGACACCTCAGGGACTGAAGTGGATATCGGTGCCAGGGGCAGTGGGAGGGAACGGGGAGTGAGACTTGCATGGTTGTGGGATTTTGGTTTTGCAAGATGAAAAGTTCTAGGAATGGTGGTGACGGCTCCACGAGAAAGTGAATAGATCTGATGCCTCAGAAACGTGCACTTAAAATGGTGACGATGGTAAAGGGTATGTGACGTGTGTTTTATTTCACTTAAAATAAATTCTTAAAATAATGTCTTGTTAATTGGGATTCCATTTCGACTCCCCCTCATCACAAATGTCGGAGGCCCAGACACAGTTCCCTATCTTAGGGGCCATCACGGTACCCTCACATGGCACATGGGAGACCATTCTTGGGGGGGAGCTAGTCTGTGCTCACCTGACCTCTGTCCAGGGGGACCCAGGCAGTGGTGACCCCCATAGATTAGACATATGATATGCTATGATATTAATATGATACCACCAAGCATTGTCACTTACCAAACACAGAGCAGCAACCCACTCAAACATGCCTGACCTCATATGAATGTGAGAAGATTAAGAGAAGAAAAGGTACCACAGGTTAATCAGGGCAACACCCTTAATGCAGAGGTTGGAAATCTCAAAGGGGAAAAGAAACACTGCAGGCAAACAGCACATATGGGGTCTCCCCGTACATGTGATCCTGACCCATGCAGATCCTGACCCATGCAGATGAGACCCACACAATCCCCACACCCTTTACCTGGGGTCGCACATCCACACTCACCACGGTGACCCCACCTCCCCAGACCCTGCACCTAAAGTCACACGTTCTCTCTCAACAGGTGACCCATCCTACCCAGACCCCTCCACCTGAGTCACATGTCCACAGTCCCAGAGTCAATTGCCCTCCCCAGACTCCCCCACCTGGGGTCACACGTGCATAGTGTCCAGGGTGACCTCACCTCCCCAGACCCTGCACCTGGGGGACATGTCCCCTTGGTCAGGACACCATGGCTCTGCTGGTGGCTCCCCTAACGTGGAAACAAGCTGTGTTCCTGGGACCTCCTGGGATGGGAAAAAATGGCAGGTGGGTCTCCTCTGCCCACACTTGTCCCAGAGAAGTCCTCCTCTTTTCCCTTTGGTTCTGTTGATTTTACCTCTTTTAAAAGCTTTCATGCTAGAGGTGAACACACTTCCTTGGTTCTGGCAGGCTCAGTCCTTTCTTGTCTCACATACTTGTTGAGATAACTCACAGGACAGCAGGGCTGAAAGCCGAGGGGCAGCTCTGGACGCTTCTGAGTACGGACGGTAGACTGGAAGGAGAGCTCAGCAGCAGCCTCAGCTGTTACCCATCGGCCTTCTGCCCGAGCTGCGCGCCCTGCAATCAATTCACCAGCTAAACCTGCCTCCCTACGCACCATGCACGTGCTGGTGAATTGGAATTATTGCCAGGTAGCCCCCTGCGGATTCTCCACAAGCCCCAGGGAAGGTGAACCTTGCAGGGATTAAGACTAAGGCCCCGACCATAGCACTGACCCTTGGGAGGACCAGGTAACCACACTCAGAAGAGAGGCTGTTACTTAGACAAGCCCACCTCAGCTCCAGACCCCAGACATCTAAGCACTGACCTTCAGATGCAGGCACGGAGCTTCCCAGTACTGAGGCCAGGCCGGGTCTCTACCCATGTTCCCATAGTCCTAGCGTGCACAGAAAATGGTCAGGTCTAAATCTTCTTATTATAGACAACACATGGTCAGCTCTAAGCATAATCAGTAGACAGGACATGCAGAGGTCTAAATCTACCGTGTAGACAGAACTTGATCATGTTTAAACTAGCTTAGGGCTGATCTCATAGGAGGTACAGATCACACACATGGGTCTCTCATCTTTGGACACCCACCTCAGGAAACTGAAAAAAATCTTTGTCATTAAACATTTCAACAGGTAAAACAGAAATGTTACCAATATCTCTGGTCACCTAATGGTCAGGATCCACGGGTGAGCCATGAACTTCTTAGAGTGCAGCCCAGTCTGCTGCCAGGATAGACAAGAAGTGGCCTGATTCCAGCCTCCCAGGTTTCCAGAAGGAGGCGGCCGCACTGGAAGCCCAGGCAGGACAGGCCTGCATGGTCCGGGCCGGGAGATCCGGTCTGTCCATTCCGCTGGCCGATTCCGGGCGGGGACCTCAGGGCCGCTGAGAGCCCTGTACTCAGGTCCTGCTTCCCTGCAGCCTGTGCGTGTGTGTCTGCGAGTGCATGTGTGTGTGTGTGTAGAGGGGGCGGTGGCTGACGGCTCCCATGGCTCCTGTCCCGGGCACCGCGCTGTCTTCGAGGGGAAGCACGGGGAGAGGTAGGGGCACAGAAGCCTCTGGAGAGGAGAACCCACCGTGGACCTCCTTGCACACTGGCTCGCCCCACCTGGTGACCCGCCTGCACATCGTGGGCTGCATGCCACCCCCCAGCCCCCCACCCCCGAGGGCAGGGTGCCTGCTCTTTCAAAAGCGCAAGCTCTCACATTAATGAGACCCAGTGGGGCTGTCACGCCCCCACTCCTGATACTGAGTTTGGCGAGAATGAACCCCCTTGCCTGGGGGTCAAGGAGGCTTAACCAAAAAAAAAATGGTTGAGATAGTATATTTTATGTTATGTGTATTTGATCACGATTTTTTTTTTTTTTTTTTTTGCGGTACGCGGGCCTCTCACTGTTGTGGCCTCTCCCATTGCGGAGCACAGGCTCCGGACGCGCAGGCTCAGCGGCCATGGCTCACGGGCCCAGCCACTCCGCTGCATGTGGGATCTTCCCGGATCGGGGCACGAACCCGTGTCCCCTGCATCTGCAGGCGGACTCTCAACCACTGCGCCACAAGGGAAGCCCCTGACCACAATTTTTAAAACTTTTTTAAAAACAACAGAAAATCGTCCATGAATACCACAAGATGCACAACTTCACTAACAACTGAGGGATTAAAACCATAAGAAAACTACTGTGCACACACCTACCAGAATGGCAGACATGAAGACACAGTATCAAATATCAGCAGAATGTGGAGCAATGGAAAGCCTGGTGCGCAGCAGGGGGTGCTACCACTTCTGAAACAATCGGGCCTCAGAGAGCAAAGTCCGTGCACACGGACCCACAGTGTTCCTCCCAGCTGAACACAAACCCCCCAGCCCTGCACGAGGACACACGGACATGGACTCTACAGCCACAGGAGCCAAACCTGAAAGAACTTTAAGGCCATCACAAGTGGATGCAGAAATGAACCATGCACGCTGCTATGAAGGAATATTCCACAGCAATGGAGTACATTTTGTTCAAAGGTAGTAAAACTATAAAAATTATTTTTTAAACAAACTATATTCACAAGATGAAAGAATCTATAATTCTGGCACCTAGGGATTGTCGAATGCTCCTAAAAATAGATTGTTGTGGAAATGTTTATTATAAGGAAATTGACATATTCTCTAGGAAGGAGGGGGTGAATGGGCCTGCTACATTTTCTACATTGAAGACATACACAGGTTTTGATTCTACTTCTGTTAAATCAAGTGGGGCTTCGTTGGATTTCTGCTACTGCGGAGATAATCAAATTCTGGGTAGGGGTCAGGAGAAAATTAGTCATAGGTGTTCTCGTGTAATAATTACTGTTGAAAGTGTAAATGATCCATTTATCAGTAAGACTGAGAATGGAATAACTGCTCCATTACTTCATATGAGATTGTGTGTGCTACTGTCCCTAGGGCTCCAGTGAGTGAGTATTTTGAATGTGAAGCTCATCCAGATCTGAGGATGGAATAAATGGCTAGCTGTGATATGGCTAATATAAATAGTATGCCTACATTTATATTAATTAGTGGATAAGATATGGGAAGAGGAATTCATGTTGTGAGAGCCAGGGTTAAGGCTAGCATTGGGGCAATAATATATAAATTGATGATGTTGATGGACATAGTGGTTCTTTAATAAGTAATTTGAATGCCTCAGCAATGGGCTGTAATCTTCCATGGGGGCTGATGATTTTTGGCCCTTTCTGGATTTGTAGATAGCCTAGGATTTTCCATTTAGTTAATATGAGGAATGCTATGGTGAATTAAATTGGGTCATTTGTGAACAAATGCTTATTATAAACATATTCTTAGGAAGAGGACTTGAACCAGTGCAGATAAAGGTTTCAGTTTTACATAATTACTGGGCTCTGCCACCATAACAAACCCTGTTCTACAGTAGGGTATGTATAAATTAATTGAATGTAGATTATATCACCATTTAGTTTGCAGACTCTCAGCTCTTCTTCTTCAACATATGCAGTGTCTCACCTTCTGATTACTCTCTGCTCTATCCCAGGTCCACTCCCTTTCGTGATATTATTTTGTTAGCTGTACCTTTGATATAACAACAAAGGTACAGCTAACAAAAACATAAACAATTTGCAGTACATAATTTAAAAAAATGTGTTTCAAAGAAATGTAAATGGAATAAAATGGCAACCCACAAGATGGGAGAAAATATTTGAAAGCCATATATCTGACAAGAGATTTCTATTCAGAATATACAGAGAACTCAAGAAACAGCAAACACCCTGATTCAAAAATGGATAAAAGACTTGAATAGATGGTTCTTCAGAAAGATGTACAAATGACTAAGCACTTGAATAGATGCTCCATATCACTAAATGCATATTTATATATTTGTGTGCATGCATACACACAAAAGCACACACACACATACACATACACAAGCAGAAAACAAGTATTGGTGAGGATGTGAGGGAGTTGGAAGGATTGTGCTGTCAATGGGAATGTAGAATGATACAGCTGTTTTGCAAAAGAGTATGGCAAGTTTTCAGATATTAAAAAATAGAATTACTACATGATTCAGGAATTTTACTATGAGGTATACGCAAAGGAATTGAAATCAGGGTCTTAAAGAAATATTTGTACTCCAGTGTTTAGAGCAGTAATAATCACAGTAGTAAAATATGAAAGGAACCTAAGTGTTCATCCACTAGTTCCTGGATAAGCAAAGTGTGGTATACCCATATAATACAATATTATTCAGTGTTACGAAGGAAAAGATCTAGGAATATGCTACAACATGGAGGGATCTTGAGGAAATTTAGCTACCAAAATGCCATTTTTGTGACTTTTAGTGAGTCATAACAATACAACTACTTATTTCAATTATATGGGGTACTTAGTGTAGTCAAAACCATAGAAATTGGGAGGGTAATGATGCTTTTCAGGGGGTTATGGAACAAAAAGGAAAGTTATATTTAAAGGATACTGAGTTACAGTTTTAAAAGATAGAAAAGAATTAGAAAGATAAATGGCGATGTTGATCGCCCAATAATACGCATGTATTTAATATCACCGAACGGTGCACTTTATAATAATTAACACGCTAGATTTTATGTTATTTGATTTTACCAACATACAAAATTGGGAAAGAATGTAATATCAGGAAAGGAAGTGGCCCTGGGATAGAGCAGAGAGTAATCAGAAGGGTGAGGTACTGCATACGTTGCAGAAGAAGAGCTGAGAGTCTTCATTGGACAGAAGAGACTTTATAAAAAAGAAAAAAAATTACTCTGAGGGTGTATTAAATAGATATCTATGGGTGTACTGCTATCTCCCATGGGTTATCTTAAAGAGTCTTTAATAAAGTCCATAAGGCTTGCTGAGGCTTTTTTAAAAACTGGATTCCCTAGAAGATAATAAGAGGGTGGTACTTAAGTCTACGTCTAGGTTGACAGATTTTGGAGGGAAGACGAACCTGAGAACAGTGGAGGTCCTGAGAATGTAAGTACATTGAAAGTAGAAAAACAATAATAAAGGGAATTAGGAAAACTTTGGACTTTGAAGGTCATGTATTACTGAGTCAGACCTGAGGTTTCTAAGGAGTTATATACACAGTTGCTCTTTGGATTAGTTGTTGATAAAGATAAGTGGAAAAACTAGAGTCGTTTCCAAGTGTAGGTAAGATATAATGAGAGGATGGAGGTGGAAAGTAGGGAGGCCCAGAGAAAAGTGGGAAGGTCATATTGGGCCACGATGGTGGTAATATCCCGCAGAACAGATGGTAGGGCAGACTATGGATTCATCTTTCTTATTTCGGCTCCCCACCTCATCCTTAATAATTCTTTGGGAATATTTCATTGCTCTGTGATGCAGGTACAGAATTCGAGTGAGAAGCCTACACCCTCAGTGTCCAGCTGTCTGAGTCCTCAGTGTGCTTCAAATGATGGAGAACTACTGTTTCTTTATGAGAAGAGTTAGTACCTCGTAGCTAAGCTTAAGCTGGAGCTTATGCAATATTGATTCCATTTTATATATACTGATGGCATGGAGGTTCCTCCTCTTTTCTTGACCATTATGAAATGAATCTATATTTCTCAGTATTTGGGTATATCAGATAAATACATTAAGTAAAGGAATCTTATATATTGCTCCCTGCATAGTTTGCTCTTTCTTGTTTCTCTTTTACCTTTACTAAATTAGGACAGGGAGAGACCTTGAAATGTTCTAATCAGGAGAGATTAGAAGGTACACTTCTACTTGGAAGTGTACCTGTATAGAGTAGAGGGCTCCAGGAAATATCTGAGTATATTCGAATGTCCCTGCGGGAGATCATTAAGAGAGGCAGGATCTGGTACCAGATCAGTGTACTATGACATGTTTGTCAGTCATCTGATGTGAGATTCTCAGAGCCAATTCCATATGGTAGGGCTGCCTGTAGAGTGATGCAGACCCTGTGAAAGCCTCTGATTGCATGTTAAAGATGAAGCTCTGATTTCGGGGAGAAGTTTCTTACCTGACTGAATGTCACCCTTCTGTGGGGATGAGATTCTGTGCTTTTCCTCTCTTGATGACCACTGACTGAAAATCATTAGAGGATCATGTCTAGAAAGCATTCTTTATTTAATTTCTTAAAGAAGCAAACATAGAAAACTTTCAAATTGAGGATCAAGGGGAATGACATCAGTGAAAATGTCAGAGTAGGGAGCTCTGGCTTGTGTCCATACCCAGAAACACTGACATACGTGGTAAAACCTGTCAAAATGATCTTATCAACACATGTAAGTTTTCTTTTCTTTTCACCCTGTAGATTTATCTTTCATTGAAACTTACCTTACTACAGGATGTGGAGAATAAACAGGGAAGTAGAAACTGTATTTCCTGATAAGAGAATCTCTAAGTCTCATTAGCTGTTCTGAGCTATGTCTTACTCACCGTGACTGTAATTAAAACAAACAAACAAACAAAAGACTTTTTTTTTTGTAAGTCAGTTCTGACATTTCCTCATTAAAGACAAGGTAACAGATACAAACTTAGATCTACCAGAATTGAGCAAAATTTTGATTGTACCTGTGTTGAATATATGAGCATGACCTGCTACAAATCTTCATTATACTTATTGCCACAACTGACAGTTTCCCTTTTTCCACTCCTGATATGTTGTATGTAAGGAATGCATACGTCACTAACCCCAGCTGGTCACAGGTAAACTCTGCCACGTGGATTACTGCATGTTTTCCTGCTGGAAGACCACACATTCTTGAGTATCATGCCTGCAGAGTATCTGGGCTCTTCTTTTTTCTGGATAAAGGTTAGATAATCACCTAATTTTATGAGAAATATATAAGTTGTATTTGCATATTCTTCAGCTTTTTATTTATCCATTCTCTTTCAAGTCCTAAGTGCAAGTATTAAAGTGATTTCCAAGAGGGTGGTAAATAAGACAGCTACATTTATGCTCCAAAATTATCAATAAATCATAATACAATTGTAAAGTATTAATGTGTGATTAATATGTAAATACTTATGTAAATGTAATTTTAGTAATGCTTTGTGGAGAGCTTCAGAATCTAGGTATTAAAAAAAAAAGAAGAAGAAGGAGTTCTTGAAACTCTCAGGGAATTATAGAGAAGTCTTTGTGTCTATAAATATCAATCTGAAATAATGCATATTCTCAGAAATAAACTAGGCATAAAATTGTAGGAAAACACTTCATGAAATGAAAGAGCATGTGAGATGGCCATACAAGAAAAAGAATATTCTCAGAGAATAATGAACAGTGTGGAGTTCAGCAGAAAGGTAATACAGATTCAGGGAGTAAAACTTTGGAGAACCTAATCATGAGTTCCTCATATTTCATCTTTGGAGAGACGGTAGTCATTTGAAATATGATGTTATAAGATGACGTTAACATACTTAAATACTTTTGTTTAGTAATGACCACTTAGAACCAGAATAAATGAAAGAGAACACAAAATTATGTTTTTGTTAATTTTTAAAGACCTCAGGTCGGTGCTGATAATTTAAAAATACATGATGTCTTTCACTGCAAAGTAAAGGAGCTGTTACAGTGGAGGATTCCTGGACTGAATGTCAATATTATGACATAGTGTGAGTGTGTTTCGTGTTTGGTCATTGTAATCGTTGTTGCTTTTGTTGTGTTCATCCATTTACGATGCTTGGTGTCAGGTGATTTAGCTCTTGTCAAAATAAAATACAGTCTGTGTGTGTGAAACAAAAACATACATGATGTCTTGATAAAATTGTATGGAATTTGAGATGTGGAAAAAAGCATTTCTTTTCTGTAATGCTAGGATGCTAATTGGACATTTTTGCAAGAAAGAGATTTCAGGATGCAAATCTCGTGTCTCTAACGTGGGAAGTCAGTTCATGGTGGAACATTCTATTAAACCTGTGTGAGTGGAGAAATATTTCTTTGGAAGGAAGAGGTCACGAATCCTTTTTGAATAGTTAGTGGTTTATAGTATACCGAATGAGCAAAATGGCTATTTCTGAACTTTAGAAAAAAATAATATAGCTTTTCTGCATTTATATTATGAAGCTGATGTAAAATATCAAAAATTCTTTATTTTGAAAAACAATGTAATCAATTTGACATAATTCATATATACTGAACCTGTGGTACACACACAATAAAAACTTACATTCAAAAAATTTTTTGCACTTAAGAAATATTTTCAAGTGTAGTTGATTTACAATGTTGTGGGTTTTTAAAATACATGTTTATTGGAGTATAATTGCTTTATAACACTGTATTAGTTTCTGCTTTACAACAAAGTGAATCGCCTATATGTATACATATATTCCCCATATCCCCCCCTCTTGAGCCACCCTCCCACACTCCCTATCCCACCCCTGTGGGGGACATAAAGCACCGAGCTGATCTCCCTGTGCTATGCGGCAGCTTACCACTAGCTCTTTTACATTTGGTAGTGTATATATGTCAGTGCTACTCTCTCACTACGTCCCTGTCTCCCCTTCCGCCCTGTGTCCTTAAGTCCGTTCTCTACATCTGTGTCTATATTCCTGCCCTGTCACTAGGTTCGTCAGTACCATTTCTCTAGATTCAATATATATGTGTTAGCGTACGGTATTTGTTTTTCTCTTTCTGACTTACTTCGCTCTGTATGACAGACTCTAGGTCCAACGACCTCACTACAAATAACTCAATTTTGTTCCTTTTTATGGCTGAGTAATACTCCATTGTATATATGTGCCACATCTTCTTTGTACATTCATCTGTCGATGGACATTTAGGTTGCTTCTCTGTCCTGGCTATTGTAAATAGTGCTACAGTGAAAATTGTGGTACATGTATCTTTTTGAATTATGGCTTTGTCTAGATATATGTCCACAAGTGGGATTGCTAGATCATGTGGCAACTCTCTTTATAGATTTTTTGAGGAAACTCCATACTGTTTTCCATAGTGGCTGCACCAACTTACATAGCCACCGACAGTGTAGAAGGGTTCCCTTTTCTCCACACCCCCTCCAGCATTTGTTAATTGTAGATTTTTGTAATGATGGCCATTCTGATCAGTGTGAAGTGATACCTCATTGTAATTTGGATTTGCATTTCTCTAATAATTAGTGATGATGAACATCTTTTCATGTGACTATTGGCTAACTGTAGGTCTTCTTTGGAGAAGTGTTTATTTAGGTCTTCTACCCATTTTTCCATTGAGTTATTTGTTATTTTGTTATTGAGTTGTATGAGCTGTTTGTATATTTTGGAAATTAAGCCCTTGTCAGTCTCATCATTTGCTAGTATTTTCTCCCAATCCATAGGTTGTATTTTCATTTTGATTATGGTTTCCTTTGCTGTGCAACAGCTTGTAAGTTTGATTAGTTCCTGTTTCTTTTTTGCTTTTACAGTAAGTTCCCTACATATGAACAAGTTCTGTTCCAAAAGTGCATTTGTAAGTCCAATTTGTTTGTAAGTCCAACAAAGTTACCCTAGGTACCCAATTTACACAGTTGGCTATATGGTATTGTACCATAATAGGTTTATAATACTTTTCACGCAAAAAATACATAAAAAACAAACACAAAAAGAAAGAAAACATTTTTAATCTTACAGTACAGTAACTTGAAAAGTACAGTAATACAGTACAACAGCTGGGATACTCGGGCTGGCATCGAGGGAACAGGCGAGAAGAGTTACTGATTAGAGGAGGGAGAGAAGGTGGGAGATGGTAGAGGTGAAGGATTATCAACAGTAGGAGACAGAGGTCAAGCTGCCATTTCACTCATGCCTGACGCTGATGGCACAGGTTCTGGTTCCTTGCTGGATTTAATTCTATCTACCCTCTTGAAAAAATGATCCATTGATGCCTGGGTAGTAGCTCTTTTTTTCTCATCATAGATGACAAGGCAGCACTGGATTTCATTCTGAATGGCTGCTGCCACCTTTGGGTACCATTCTAGGTTCGGGTCCTGTGCCTCAAAAACTAACAGTTCTTCCTCAAATAAGATTCCCTTGCCATTTTCTGTGTCGTGAATCTCTTCAGTTCTTCAGTTCCTTCTTCTTCCTCCTGTCCCTCTTCATCCTTTCTCTGGGCCTCCAGTTCCATCAGTAAGCTCCTCATGTTGCACAGCAAGGAGTTCAATGAAATTGTCCTCTTGCAGATCTAGCTCCAGCTTATCGCTGAGGGTCACTACGTTGCTGAAGACCTCTTCGGACTTCTGATCTACCTTCTCAAATCCACAAAAATCATGAACAAACTGTGGGCAAAGGTTCTTCCAAACCCCATTCATGGTGACCTCCATACCCTCACACCATGCAAAGTCAATGTCTTTTACGGTCTTGTAGATGTTATAGTCCTTCCAAAGTTGTCCCTAAGTTGTTCCTGATTTGTCACTTACCTTTAGTGCCTGACAAAAAGTGTGACATAAATAATATTTCTCGAAAGTTGCTCTAACTTCCTGGTCCATAGGTTGGAGGAGCAACGTAGTATTCGGTGACATATGCACTCCTTTCACCTTTGCATGGAAGTCATCCATGAATGGGGCGTGGCCCAGAGCATTGTCGAGCAGCAAAAGAATGTTTTGCTGGAACGTCCTTCTCCAAGCAATATTTTTCTACATCTGGGATAAAGTGGTGGAAAACCAGTCCTGGGAAATGGCCTATGTAATCCAGGATTTGGGGTTACGCTTCCACGCAACAGGAAGAGAGCCCTTGCCTATATTTTTAAGGGCTCTCGGGTTCTCTGAATTATAAACTAAGAGAGGCTTCAGCTTAAATTCACCGGAAGCATTGCCGCCAAACAACAGTTAGCCTATCCTTTGCTGTTTTATAGCCCGGCATCAACTTTTCCTCCTTACTGATGTAACTTCGGTCTGGCATCCTCTTCCAGTGCAGTTGTGTCTCATCTACATTAAAAACCTGGTTGGGTAAATGCACACCATCATCAATAATTTCTCAGAGTGTTTCCGGAAGTTCCCGGACAGCTACACTATCTGCACTTGCTGCCTCTCCACTTACTTTTACATTGTGAAGGTTGGCTCTAGCCTTGAACCGATGAAACCAGCCATGGCTGGCATTAAAAGACGTGCCCTCTGATTCTTTGCCGTGTTTCTTCTTCAAGTCTTCATAAAGGCTTTTAGCTTTCTCTTGAATCAGCATTAAGCTGAGCAGGACTCAGCACTGATGTTGATCCTGCATCCGCCCACTGAGAACTTTCTCCATCTCCTCCATCACTTTTCCATGCTTCTTCAATATTTTGTCAACATCGTCGGCACAGCAGACTTCACATGTTCCATGATCTTGTCCTCGTTCTTTAGATTCGTGCCAATGATTGAATGATTCATGTTATAAGAATGAGCGATGTCTAACATCTTTTTGCCTTTCTCCACTCTCTCAATTACTTCCACTCTTGTTTCCATCATTATCGCTTGGCGCTTCTTAACAGTACCAGCTACATCACCGCTGCTTTTACGCTTGCTTCCAGACATCTTGGGCTTGTACTCATCTTGTACTACTTGTACTCTATACAGTACTGTAAACTACACAAAAGCACAACTACTTATTGAGGATGCACACACGTGACAATGTATGCCAGACACGTGAACTAACTTATATGATTGGTCATGCAAATGGACGTTTGCATCTTTGAAAGTTTGCAACTTGAAGGTTCATATGTAGGTGACTTACTGTGTTTGTACTGCCCTAGGAGATCTACCTAGGAAAACTTTGGTATGATTTATGTCAGAGAATGTTTTGCTTATGTTCTCTTCTAGGAGTTTTAAGGTGTCCTATCTTATATTTAAGCATATATGCTGTTTTGAATTTATTTTTCTGTATGGTGTGAGGGTATGTTCTGACTTCACTGATTTGCATACGGCTGTCCAACTTTCAAAACACACTTGCTGAAGAGACTCTCTTTTCCCCATTGTATATTCTTGCCTCCTTTGTTGAAGGTTAATTGACCATAGGTGTGTGGGTTTATTTCTGGGCTCTCTATTCCATTCCACTGATCCATGTATCTCTTTCTGTGCCAATACCATGTGGTTTTGATTGCTGTAACTTTGTAGTATTGTCTGAAGTTTAGGAGGGTTATGCCTCCTGCTTTGTTCTTTTTCCTCAGGATTGTGTTGACAGTTCTGACTTTTTATGGTTCCAGATACATTTTAGGATTATTTGTTCTAGTTCTGGGGAAAATGTCATGGGTAATTTGATAGGGTTCACATTAAATCTGTAGATTGCTTTGGGTAGTATAGCCATTTTAACATTATTAATTCTTCCCATCCAAGAATGTGGGATGTCTTTCCATTTCTTTGAATCATCTTCAGTTTCCTTTACTAATGTTTTGTAGTTCTCAACATATAAGTCTTTCACCTCCTTGGTGAGGTTTACTCCTAAGTATTTTATTTTTTTGATGCCATTTTTAAAAGGGATTGCTTGTTTACATTTCCTTTCTGATATTTCATTGTTAGTGTAAAGAAATGTAACCAGGGACTTCCCTCATGGCTCCGTGGTTGAGAATCCACCTGCCAATACAGGGGACATGGGTTTGAGCCCTGGTGAAGGAAGATTTCACATGCCGTGGAGCAACTAAACCTATGTGCCACAACTACTTAGCCTGCACACTAGAGCCCGTGAGCCACAACTACTGAGCCCATGTGCCACAACTACTTAAGCCCACATGCCTAGAGCCCGTGATCTACAAGAAGAGAAGGCACTGCAATGAGAAGTATGCACACAACAACGAAGACTAGCCTCCACTGGCCACAACTAGAGAAAGCCTGTGCACAGCAATGAAGACCCAATGCAGCCAAAATAAATTAAAAAAAAAGAAAAACCAAGAAATGCAACCAATTTATGTATATTAATCTTGTATCCTGCTACTTTGCTGAATTTGTTTATCAGTTCTAGTAGTTTTGTGTGGAATTTTTAGGGTTTCTTTTATATATATTATCATGTCATCTACATATAATGACAACTTTATCTCTTCCCTTCCAATTTGGTTTAATTTAATTTCTTTTTCTTGTCTGATTGTTGTGGCTAGGACTTCCAATACTATGTTGAAGAGAAGAGGTGAGAGTGGGCATCCTTGTCTTGTTCCAGTTTTTAGCAGGAAGGCGTTCAGCTTATGAAAATTGAGTATTATATTGGCTGTGGGTTTGTCATCAATAGCTTTTATTATGTTGAGATATGTTCCCTCTATACCCACTTTGGTAAGTGTTTTTATCATGAATGGATGTTAAAGTTTTTCAAATGTTTTTTCAGCATCTATTGAGATGATCATTTGTTATGTGTTTTTCCTTTGTTGATGGGGTGTATCATGTTGATTGATTTGCATATGTTGAAACACCTTTGTGACACACTGGGGTGAATCAAATTTGGTCATGGTGTATGATCCTCTTATGTGTTGTCGGATTCGGTTTTCTAATATTCAGTTGAGAATTTTTGCATCTATATTTATCAATGATATTGGTCTGCAATTTTCATTTTTGGTAGCATCTTTCCCTGTGTGTTTTTTTAAATCTTTATTGAATTTGTTCCAATATTGCTTGTGTTTTATGTTTTGGTTTCTTGTTTGTGAGGCATGTGGGATCTTAGCTCCACCAATAGGGATCGAACCTGCACCCCCTGCACTGGAAGGCGAAATCCTAACTGCTGGACCACCAGAAAAGGCCCCATCTGTTTGTTTTTTTTTTCTTTTTTCGTAAATTTCTTTATTTATTTTTGGATGCATTGGGTGTTCATTGCTGTGCACGGGTTCTCTCTAATTGCAGCGAGCAGGGGCTACTCTTCGTTGTGGTGTGCAGCGTGTTCATTGCGATAGCTTCTTTTTTTGCAGAGCATGGGCTCTAAGTGCGTAGGCTTCAGCAGTTGTGGCTATCAGGCTCAGTAGTTGTGGCTTGTGGGCTGTAGAGAGCAGGCTCAGTAGTTGTGGCACACAGGCTTAGCTGCTCCACGGCATGTGGGATCTTCCAGGACCAGGGCTCTTTCTTATGTCACCTGCATTGGCAGACAGATTCTTAACCACTGTGCCACCAGGGAAGTCCCCCCCCATCTGTTTTTGATATCAGGGTGATGGTGGCTTCATAGAATGTCTTTGGAAGTATTCCTTACTCTTCAATCTTTTGGAAGAGTTTGAGAAGAATCAGTGTAAGTTCTCCTTTGTATATTTGGTAGAATTTGCCTGTGAAACCATCTGATCCTGGACTTTTGTTGGTAAGGTGTTTTTTTTAAATTTCATATTCTATTTTGGTTTTAGTGGTCAGTATGTTCAAGTTATCTATTTCTTCTTGATTCAGGTTTGTTCGGATTTAAAAAAAACAACATATATTTTTAGGTTATGTTAGCACCTAAATACATACCATCTATTAGACCAAAAAAGAGCAAAGAAAAAATATTAAAATATTTTCTCAAATAGAAAAAGTATTGAAATATTTTTAAGAAATTGGGATAATAATACTAATTACAATAATGACAAATTGTTCTGAACTTAAAGTCTACTTTATCTGAGATGCATATTATATGCTTATTGTTTTATTGTTTTTAAATACATGGAATGTTTTCTCCTTTCTAATGTAATTCTTTTATTTTACCTGTATATTGTGAAAAAAATTTAGTTGCACATAATATAAAAAATTACACTTTAATAGAAGATATGAATCCATTTACATTTACTATAGTAGTGAAAATACTTAGGTTTAGAGGTACCATGTTATTGAGTGCTCTTTTTTATTTATTTATTCTTTTAAAAGATTTAATTTGGGGGGAGCATAAATTATTTATTTATTTTTGATATCTTTATTAGACTATAATTGCTTTACAATGGTGTGTTAGCTTCTGCTTTATAACAAAGTGAATCAGCTATACATATACATATATCCCCGTATCTCCTCCCTCTTGCGTCTGCCTCCCACCCTCCCTATCCCACCCCTCTAAGTGGTCAAAAAGCACTGAGCTGATCTCCCTGTGCTATGCAGCTGTTTCCTACTAGCTATCTATTTTACATTTGGTAGTATATATAAGTCCATGCCACTCTCTCACTTCATCCCAGCTTACCCTTCCACCTCCCCATGTCCTCAAGTCCATTTTCTATGTCTGCGTCTTTATTCCTGTCCTGCCCCTAGGTTCTTCCCAACGATTTTTTTTCTTTTTTTTTAGATTCCATATATATGTGTTAGCATACAGTATTTGTTTTTCTCTTTCTGACTTACTTCACTCTGTATGACAGACTCTAGGTCCATTCACCTCACTACAAATAACTCAATTTCATTTCTTTTTATGGCTGAGTAATATTCCATTTTATATTGAAGATGTGCAACATGTTCTTTATCCATTCATCAGTTGATGGACACTTAGATTGCTTCCGTGACCTGGCTATTGCAAACAGAGATGCAACGAACATTGTGGAACATGACTCTTTTTGATTTATGGTTTTCTCCAGGTATATGCCCACTAGTGGGATCGCTGTGTCATATGGTAGTTCTATTTTTAGTTTTTTAAGAAACCTCCATACTGTTCTCGATAGTGGCTGTATCAATTTACACTCCCACCAATTGTGCAAGAGGGTTCCCTTTTCTCCTCACCTCTGCAGCATTTATCGTTTGTAGATTTTTTTGATGATGGCCATTCTTACCTGTGTATGGTGATACCTCATTGTAATTTTGATTTGCATTTCTCTAATGATCAGGGATGTTGAGCATTCTTTCATGTGTTTGTTGGCAATATGTATATCTTCTTTGGAGAAATGTCTATTTAGGTCTTCTGCCCAATTATGGATTGGGTTGTTTGTTTTTTTGGTATTGATCTGCATGGGCTGCTTGTAAAGTTTGGAGATTAATCCTTTGTCAGTTGCTTCATTGGCAAATATTTTCTCCCATTCTGAGGGTTGTCTTTTCGTCTTGTTTACATTTTCCTTTGATGTGCAAAATCTTTTAAGTCTCCTTAGGTCTCATGTGTTTATTTTTGTTTTTATTTGCATTTCTCTAGGAGATGGGTCAAAAAGGATCTTGCTGTGATTGATGTCATAAAGTGTTCTGCCTATGTTTTCCTCTAAGAGTTTTACAGTGTCTGGCCTTACATTTAGGTCTTTAATCAATTTTGAATTTATTTTTATGTATGGTGTTAAGGAGTCTTCTAATTTCATTCTGTTACCTGTAGCTGTCCAGTTTTCCCAGCACCACTTATTGAAGAGGCTGTGATTTCTCCATTGTATGTTCTTGCCTCCTTTATCAAAAATAAGGTGACCATATGTGTATGGGCTTATCTCTGGGCTTTCTCTCCTGTTCCATTGATCTATATTTCTGTTTTTGTGCCAGTACCATACTATCTTGACTACTGTAGCTTTGTAGTATTGTCTGAAGTCAGGGAGCCTGATTTCTCCAGCTCTGTTTTTCTTCTCAAGATTGCTTTGGCTGTTTGGGGTCTTTTGTGTTTCCATACAAATTGTGAAATTTTTTGTTCTAGTTCTCTGAAAAATGCCACTGGTAGTTTGATAGGGATTGCATTGAATCTGTAGATTGCTTTGTGTAGTATAGTCATTTTCACAATGTTGATTCTTCCAATCCAAGAACATGGTATATCTCTCTATCTGTGTCATCTTTGATTTCTTTCATCAGTGTCTTATACTTTGTTGAGTAAATGTCTTTTTTCTCCTTAGGTAGGTTTATTCCTAGATATTTTATTCTTTTTGTTGCAGTAGTAAATGGGAGTGTTTCCTTAATTTCTCTTTCAGATTTTTCATATTGAGTGTATAGGAATGAAAGAGATATCTGTACATTAATTTTTTTATCCTGCAACCTTACCAGATTCATTGATTAACTCTACTAGGTTTCTGGTAGCTTCTTTAGGTTTCTCTGTGTATAGTATTGTGTCATCTGCAAACAGTGAGAGCTTAACTTCTTCTTTTCTGATTTGGATTCCTTTTATTTCTTTTTCTTCTCTGGTTGCTGTAGCTAAAAATTCCAAAAGTGTGTTGAATAATAGTGGTGAGAGTGGGCAACCTTGTCTTATTCCTGATCTTGGTGGAAATTGTTTCACTTTTTCACCATAGAGAATGATCTTGGCTGTGGGTTTGTCATATATGGCCTTTATTATGTTGAGGAAAGTTCCCTGTCTGCCTACTCTCTGGAGGGTTTTTATCATAAATGGGTGTTTAATATTGTTGAAAGCATTTTCTGCATCTGTTGAGATGACCATATGGTTTTTATCCTTCAGTTTTTTAATATGGTGTATCACATTGATTTGCATATATTGAAGAATCCTTGCATCCCTGGGATAAACCTCACTTGATCATGGTGTATGATCCTTTTAATGTGCTGTTGGATTCTGTTTGTTAGTATTTTGCTGTGGATTTTTGCATCTATGTTCATCAGTGATATTGGCCTGTAGTTTTCTTTCTTTGTGACATCTTTGTCTGGTTTTGGTATCAGGGATAAGGTGGTCTTATGGAATAAGTTTGGGAGAGTTCCTCCCTCTGCTATATTTTGGAAGAGTTTGAGAAGGATAGCTGTTAACTCCTCTCTAAATGTTTGATAGAATTTGCCTGTGAAGCCATCTGGTCCTGGCCTTTTGTTTGTTGGAAGATTTTTAATCACAGTCTCAATTTCAGTGCTTGGGATTGGTTTGCTTATAGTTTCTATTTTTTCCTGGTTCAGTCTTGGAAGGTTGTGCTTTTCTAAGAATTTGTCCATTTCTTCCAGGTTGTCCATTCTATTGGCATATAGTTGTTTGCAGTAATCTCACATGCTCCTCTGTATTTCTGCAGTGTCATTTGTTACTTCTCCTTTTTCATTTATAATTCTATTGATTTGAGTCTTCTCCCTTTTTTTCTTGATGAGTCTGGCTAATGGTTTATCAATTTTGTTTATCTTCTCAAGGAACCAGCTTTTAGTTTTTTTGATCTTTGCTGTTGTTTCCTTCATTTCTTTTTCATTTATTTCTGATCTGATCTTTGTGATTTCTTTCCTCTGCTGACTTTGGGGTTTTTTTTTCTTTCTTTCTTTCTCTAATTGCTTTAGGTGTAAGGTTAGCTTGTTTGTTTGAGATGTTTCTTGTTTCTTGAGGTAGGATTGTATTGCTATAAATTTCCCTCTTAGAACTGCTTTTGCTGCATCCCATAGGTTTTGGGTCTTCATGTTTTTATTGTCAGTTGTTTCTAGGTATTTTTTTATTTCTTCCTTGATTTCTTCAGTTATGTCTTGGTTATTAAGTAGTGCATTGTTTAGCGTCCATGTGTTTGTATTTTTTTACAGATTTTTTTCCTGTAATTGATATCTAGTCTGATAGCGTTGTGGTCGGAAAAGATACTTGATACGATTTCAATTTTCTTAAATTTACCAAGGCTTGATTTGTGACCCAAGATATAATCTATCCTGCAGAATGTTCCACGAGCACTTGAGAAACAGTGTATTGTGTTGTTTTTCAATGGAATGTCCTATAAATATCAATTAAGTCCATCTTGTTTAATGTATCATTTAAAGCTTGTATTTCCTTATTTATTTTCATTTTGGATGATCTGTTCATTGATGAAAGAGGGGTGCTAAATTCCTCTACTATGATTGCATTACTGGCAATTTCCCCTTTTATGGCTGTTAGCATTTGCCTTATGTATTGAGGTGCTCCTATGTTGGGTGCATAAATATGTACAATTGTTATATCTTCTTCTCGGTTTGATCACTTGATCATTATGTAGTGTCCTTCTTAGTTTCCTGTAATAGTCTTTATTTTAAAGCCTTTTTTGTCTGATATGAGAATTGCTACTCTAGCTTTCTTTTGATTTCCATTTGCATGTAATATCTTATTCCATCCCCTAAATTTCAGTCTGTATGTGTCCCTAGGTCTGAAGTCGGTCTCTTGTAGACCTCATAAATACCGGTCACGTTTTCAGATCCATTCAGCCAGTCTACGTCTTTTGGTTGGAGCATTTAATCCATTTACATTTAAGGTAATTATTGATATGTATGTTCTTATTACCATTTTCTTAATTGTTTTGGGTTTGTTATTGTAGGTCTTTTCCTTCTCTTGTGTTTCCCACCTAGAGAAGCTCCTTTAGCATTTGTTGTAGAGCTGGTTTTGTGGTGCTGAATTCTCTTAGCTTTTGCTTGTCTGTAAAGGTTTTAATTCCTCTGTCGAATCTGAATGAGATCCTTGCTAGGTCGAGTAATCTTGGTTGTGGCTTTTCCCCTTTCATCACTTTAAATATGTCCTGCCAGTCCCTTCTGGCCTCCAGAGTTTCTGCTGAAAGATCAGCTGTTAACCTTATGGGGATTCCCTTGTATGTTATTTGTTGTTTTTCCCTTGCTGCTTTTAATATTTTTTCTTTGTATTTAATTTTTGATAGTTTGATTAATATATATTTTGGTATGTTTCTCCTTGGGTTTATCTTGTATGGGACTCTCTGCGCTTCCTGGACTTGATTAACAATTTCCTTTCCCATATTAGGGAAGTTTTCAACTATAATCTCTTGAAATATTTTCTCAGTCTCCTTCTTTTTCTCTTCTACTTCGGGGACCACTATATTTGAATGTTGGTGCGTTTATTGTTGTCCCAGAGGTGTCTCAGATTGTCCTCTATTCTTTTCATTCTTTTTTCTTTATTCTGCTCTGCAGTAGTTATTTCCACTATTTTATTTTCCAGGTCATTTGTCCATTCTTCTGCCTCAGTTATTCTGCTATTGTTTCCTTCTAGAGAATTTTTAATTCCATTTATTGTGTTGTTCATCATTGTTTGTTTGCTCTTTATTTCTTCTAGCTCCTTGTTAAAGTTTCTTGTATATTCTCCATTCCAGTTCCAAGATTTGGGATCATCTTTACTATCATTACTCTGAATTCTTTTTCAGGTAGACTGCCTATTTCCTCTACATTTGTTTGGTCTGGTGTGTTTTTACCTTGCTCCTTCATCTGCTGTGTGTTTCTCTGTCTTCTCATTTGGCTTTGGGGACTGTGTTTGGGGTGTCCTTTTGGCAGGCTGCAGATTCGTAGTTCCCATTGTTTTTCGTGTCTGCCCCCTGTGGCTAAGGTTGGTTCAGTGGGTTGTGTAAGCTTTCAGGTGGAGGGGACTGGTGCCTGTGTTCTGGTGGGTGTGTCTGGATCTTGTCTTTCTGATGGACAGGTCCACATCCAGTCATGTGTTCTGGTGTGTCTGTGACCTTATTATGATTTTAGGCACCCTCTCTGCTAATGGGTGGGCCTGCATTCCTGTGTTGGTATTTTTTTGGCATGGGATGTCCAGCACTGGATCTTGCTTGTCTCTGAGTGGAGCTGGGTCTTAGTATTGAGACGGATATCTCTGGGAGAGCTTTTGCCGTTCGATATTACAAGGTGCCGGAGGTCTCTTGTAGACCAATGTCGTGAACTTGGCTCTCCCACCTCAGAGTCACAGGCTTGACATCCGGCCGGAGCACCAAGACCCTTTCAGCCACACGTCTGGGGGTGAGAGTAAGAGGTAGCTTTGGTACATCTCAAACACCACCAATGAGATTCACGGACCATTTTCTCTCCAGAAGTGAAGAAAACAAAATTCAGTCTTCAGCTAGTCAGCTACTTTGGTAGCCAGCCTCCAAGATGGCCCTAATTATCCCCTAATTATCTAGCAGTCTTCATGTACCTGTGTGGCTCCTCGCACTTGAAAAGGGCTGACTGTTTAACTAATAAGAAATTGAAGAAATGACAAGGTGCAGCTTCCAAAGTTATAAACGACATTGCAGCTTCTGCTTTGGTTTCTGCTACATCACCCATCCTGGGGTAAGCAAGCTGCCATGTCATGAGGACACTCAAGCAGCCCTAAGGAGAGATCCATGTGGCAAGGAACAGAGGCCTCTTACCTACAGCCACGTGAGTGAGTCATCTCAGAAATCAAAAGATTTAATTTTATTTACTTTTAATTTTATTTACTTTTAATTTTATTTACTTTTATTTACTTTAATTTTATTTACTTTTATTTACTTTATTTACTTTTCTCATTTATTTTATTTACTTTCTTTAATTTAAAATTAAATCAAAAGATTTAATTTTATTTACTTTTATTTACTTTTATTTACTTTTATTTACTTTATGTTACTATTTACCAAAAGTAAATAGTTCTTTTTTTATTTCATAGTTCTTCGTTGCTGCATAGGGTTTCTCTAGTTGTGTGAAGCAAGGGTTACTCATTTTTGTGGTGCACAGGCTTCTCCTTGCGGTGGTTTCTCTTGTTGTAGAGTATGGGCTGTAGGTGCATGGGCTTCAGTAGTTGTGTCATGCAGGCTCTACTGTTGTTGCTTGCAGGCTCTAGAGCACAGGCTCAGTAGTTGTGGCATACGGGCTTAGTTGCTCTGCAGCATGTGGGATCATCCCAGACCAGGGATTGAACCCCTGTCACCTGCATTGTCAGGCAAATTCTTACCCACTGTGTCACCAGGGAAGTCCATTGTGCTCTTTTTTAAACCTAGTGTGCTTTCATTATTTTCTATCTTAACGATTCTGTATTAAATTAAAAAAATAATACTCCTTTCTACCCCTCCTGTTTGAGGATTATATATGAAGAAGTATGTCTTATTTATTAATCTCAAATTTTCACCTTACTTTTAAGAAGTAATCACAATGTCGAGTATTTAATACCTTTCACTTCCACCTTGAAAAGCATGGATATTATAGTGCTAATATATTGCCTTCCCTAGTCTATCTTTTTTACTTTTTGTTATGTATAAAAAACAACTAAAAACATGCATGGTTTGTAAGGAAATGACAAATTTCAGAAAATTCAGAATCTGAATACACTCTATACATAGCTTCTAGATAAAGACACAGAAAATTATCAGATACTCAGAGACCTCCCCACCGGGTCCCATCCTAGTGACTCCCCTTAAGGTTTAATATTGTTCTGGTATCTAACAAAAAGATCACGTTACCTGTATTTTGTATTTTATGTAAATGTTATGGCACAGTAAAATCACTTTTGGATTGGGCTTTTTATTTTATGTTGTTTGTGAATATGCCTATATGGTTGCCTGTTGTGATCATGTATTGACACTTGTTGCATAGGATTCCATAGTGTAAATATTTAACTATTATTTAATTTATACCAATGTGTATTACAATATGAGTGATTTTCAGTTTGTGTCTATTTAGAATAGCACTGGTATACATATTCTAGAACTTGAGCTTTGGTGGTGTGTGAATAAATTATTGTTCAGTATACAAGTAGTAGTAAAATTTTCGAGTCATAGCTTTCATGTGTTTATCTTTTTAGATATTTCTAAAAATTTTCAAAACATTTGTATGATTTTTCATCCTCATCAGCAGTGAATGAGATTCAAGGATTATACACATTCTTGTCAAACTTGATAATACCTGTCATTTTCATTTGAACTTTCTGTTTGGTGAGTGATAATTCCAGGTATCACTTTTTTGCATTTAATTGACTACTGAGAAGCCAAGCATCTTTTGATATGTTTACTTAACATTCTGTACTCTCTTTTTTGAAATATCTTTTGGTATATTTTCCCCATTTTTGCTATTACATTTTCTTCTTATTGAAGACTTTTTTTTTTTAACATCTGAAGACTTCTTATTTAGGAGTTTTTAATATATGCTTGATATGAATTCTCTCTTTCTATCTCTCCTTCTCTTTCTTATGTGAGTGTCAGTTTTTAATGGTAATAACATCTAATTTGTTATTTTCTTCTTTATTTAGTCTTATTTCTATTTATTTATGTAGTCTTCTTATCTGTAGCAGAACACATTATTTATTCTAGACCACAAATACGTTTTCATTTCTTCAATAAATCTAATTATTAAGCTTTAAATTTAAGTTAACTTTCTACATGTGTTGTATCATAGTATTAATTTTTCTATGACACCTGAAAGGTTACATTTATTCAGAAAATGTTGTATTCAGCTTTCTTTTCATTTGCTCCTATTTCTCATTGATTCACAGAGGTAAACATCACTTCATCCATGGATCTGACTTTCCTCTCATGTCTCATGGTCATTCTCCCTAATTCATCTTGCCTCCTGAAATTTTTAACAATCCCATTATTCCACAGATGCAAAAACCTTCCCTGGGCCTTTTTCCTCAGAAGATTGAATATTCCCCCATTTTAAATGGGAGATTGCAATAAGAGGAGAAAATGCCACAAGGGCTCTCATTTATTTATTTTTCACATCTTGTATTAGCCTCAGCTTACACTTTCTGTTCAAATATTTTTGTACAACACATTGATGGAAGATGCCAGTTGTTTCTCTCCTTGGGGCAAAAGACAGATTAATTACCTGACAAATAAAATAAAGACAGTGTCTTGCTCTGTTCAAATGTTGGACAGGATTGCTTGCATCCTAATTTAAAAGTTTCAGGTGACTGAAGCTTAAGATTCCTAAGCTTTAATCCATACTTGCACCATTCACAGCACCCAACAGGACTGCTTTACATAACCCCATGAGAGTTTTGTGTGCAAGTGGAACAGATAAAAATATAAAACTATTGCTGTCTTTTTGTGTCATTTAAAGTATTTTTTTCTAAAATCCAAAAATGTGTCAGGCTAAAATATTGGAATTTCAAATATGGTAAAATCTAAGACCCTTCAAATCTCTTTCCAGTTTTGTTGATAATGGGATGCCGTCAGAGATATGACTTCATTAAACACAATAGGTAAGATTCCTTCATAGGCCTGATTGGGGAATATGAAAATAATCCCCGAAAAAATGTGCACATTTTCTAGTTCTCAAGTATTGGTTAAGATGGTAGAAAGGGCCCTTCATTGTCCTATATGTGAATGCAGATCAATTGAGAGAGGTGGGGATAAAACAAGCAGCCTAAATATCCTTTATGTTTGCTGTACTACTAGTAGAAAGAGGAAGGCTCAACATGTCACCATGGTTGATATAGCAAATAAGCTGCTTGAAACTACACAGAAATGTACCTGCTTGTATTTTCTGTACAGTTACCCTCTCTTTTGGTGTGCCCTGATACCTCCCTCAACTTATGTACCAACTCCAGCAGCATTAAGCAGAAATCCAAAGAAATCTATTCTTTGGAATTATGAGGAAGGGAAGACTCGAAAATTTTACAGCATGCTCTATACAAGTATACACGTCACCAACCTTATCTATGTCATGCCATGCATGGAGGGTCAGTAGGTTCAGGGGATTCTGGAAGCACCAAGGTCTGTGGGGTTCATCACGGGTGCATTCATGGGCAGTAAAAGAGAAGGGCCTTATCTTGGTCAGTTTCTCAATGCTAGTAGCTACAAAAAGAAGAGGAGAGCAGACATCTTAGGGAGTAGAGCCAACATTAAATGAAATGTCCTAATTACTCTAGGCAACCTCTCATGATAGCCTCCCATAGCTCCTTAAATCCCTACATCCTTGCACAAGGGATAGTGTAATAATCCTGGAGCATGTGACTGCAGATTTACATTATTTTTGTTGAAAAAAATAAAAATAGTTTCAAGTGATAGGGTTTGAAAAGGTTTCACTGTGCAAGGGAAACTATTGTAACAATGTGGACAGAACCCTTTGGATGGATACATCATGTTTTTGTTTTTGTTTTTTTTGCTGCTTCAGAATCTGTAGGAGAGATTGGTGTGTTCCATGATACATTCCCGCTTCTTATAAGTTTTAGATGGAATACCCCATTAGGAAGAAGTGCACGTAAGGAAGAGTAGTGAGTCAAACTACTCTGCCCTCTGTCAGCAGTGGGTGCAAAGGGATTTAGACCAAGTGCTTTCATCCTTTGATGTGCAAAGTTTTCACTATATGAATGTTTTGTTTGTTTGCAGGTCAGGAGACTTGGTCTCAATATCCTTGTTTAAAAAGTGTTATTACATGTCTGCCAGAAAGAATTGCTGATGATACTGGAAAAAATTGAGGGTTATCCTTAACAATTAAGGGTTTTGTAGCAACATGGATGGACCTAGAGATTGTCATACTGAGTGAAGCAAGTCAGACACAGAAAGACAGATATCATATGATATTGCTTATATGAGGAATCTAAAACAGAAAAAAAAGGTACAAATGAACTTATTTACTCAACAGAAATAGAGTCATGGATATAGAAAACAAACTTATGGTTACCAGGGGATAAGTGGGGAAGGGATAAACTGGGAGATTGGGACTGACCTATACACACTACTATATATAAAACAGATAAGTATTGATAAGGACCTGCTTTATAGCACAGGGAACTCTACTCAGTGGTCTGTACTGGCGTATACGGGAAAAGAATCTTAAAAACAAATGAGGGTTTTGGGATTATATAATAAATATAAATGTGCAAACCTTTTACATGAAAGGAAAAATCAGTTAACTCTGTGGTCCCTGTTATGGTGTAAACATTTTGTACCTCTAATTTTAAAATTTGAAACCCAGATCCCATGTTGATGGTATTAGGAGGTGGGGCTTTTGGGAGGTGATTAGGTCATGAGGCCAGAGACCTCAAACATGGGATTAGTGACATAATAAATGTAGCACACAGAAGATCTTATGCCCATTATATGATTTCATTGCTGAGCGAGAAGACCCACATTATGAACCAGAAATTGATCCCTCACCAGACACCAAGTCAGCTGGCAACTTGTTCTTTTTTTTTTTTTTAATTAATTTTGGGGCTGCGTTGGGTCTTTGTTTCAGTGTGCGGGCTTCTCATTGGGTGGCTTCTCTTGTTGTGGAGCACGGGCTCTAGGCATGCGGGTTTTAGTAGTTGTGGCACAGGGGCTCAGTAGTTGTGGCCTCTGGGCTCTAGAGCACAGGCTCAGTATTTGTGCTGCATGGGCTTAGTTGTTCCATGGCATGTGGGATCTTCCCGGACCAGGGCTTGAACCTGTGTCCCCTTTATTAGTAGGCAGATTCTTAACCACTGCACCACCAGGGAAGCCCCTGGGAACTTGTTCTTGAACTTTTCAGCCTCAGCAATTATGAGAAAACAAAAATATTCTGTTGTTTATAAAATACCAAGTCTCGTATTTTGTTTTAGCAGTCAAAGAGCTGGCTGAGGAGAAATATCTGTGAGCTTGAAGACATATCAAGAGAACCTTTAAATCTCAAAAGAAAAGAGAAGATGGGCAGGAAAGAAATCAACAGAGCAGAGTAATCAATAATTGTGGAACAACGAAAAATGCTGTGGGTATAGCAGGAGGAGAATAAAGATAACAAAGAACAGAAAATATTTTTAAAAAATGACTGAGAATCTCCCCAAATGAATGTCTGACACTAAATCCACAACATCCAAACTTAGAGGAACATATGAATAGTAAAGAAAACTGACCAGTATCTCTCAGGAACATCAATGCAAAAATCCTCAACAAAATATTAACAAATCGAATCCAACAATACTTCAAGAGAATTTTATATCATGAATGAGAGGGAATAATCCCAGGTATGCAAGTCTGGTTCAACATTCTAAAATCAAATAATTATATCCATCATATCAACACCCTTAAGACAATCATGAGCATATCAATAGATTCAGAAGAACTTTGAAAAAATCTAACACCCATTCTTCATAAAAACTCTCAGTTAAAGAAATAGACTGGAGTTTTCTCAAGTTGATAACAAAGATCCACAGGAAACTTTTATCTTACATCATGATTAATGGTCAAAAACATGAAGCTTTTCCACTAAATTCAGGTAAAAGCAAGAATGTCCCCTTTCATGACTCCTTTTCTATACTTTATTCCAAGTCCTTGCTAATGCAATAAGGCATGAAAATAAATAAAACAAAAACAGATTGGGTAGAAAAAAATGAAAGCAGCCTAAATAAAATGTAGACCAATATACTTTATGGACACCTGACCAAAGAAAAGACACTATACATACAAGTATACAGAAGAATAATCCAGATTACATGCTGCTGTGAAAAATCAAATTAACAATACAAATACATACGATTTTAGACATTAGAATGGCTAAAATGTGAACAATGACAAGAACAAATTCTGTAGTGGATGTGGAACAATAGGAAATGTCATTTGTTATTGGTGGAAATGAAAAATAATACAGCTACTTTGGTAGTCTGATTGACACTTGCTATAATATTGAACATTCCCTTACTGTACAATCCGGCAAATGTTCTCATGGATATTTACTGAAAGTAGTTTAAAACATACTTCCAGATGAAAATCTGCATATGGATATTTATAGCACCTAATTCAATATTGCCAAAATGTGAATGAAACTAAGGTGCCCTCCAATAGGTGAATGAAATGATATAGTATTAATATATTCTGGGAATGGGATAATATTGAGCACTAAAAAAGTAAGCTATCAAGCCATAAAAATATGTGGGAATTCTTTTTTTCTTTTGAAATATAGGTGATTTTCTTTATTTTGTAATTTAAATTTTATTGGAGTATAGTTGATTTACAATGTTGTATTCGTTTCAGCTGCACAGCAAGTGATTCAGTTACACATATACATATATTCATTTTTTTCAGATTCTTTTTTGATAAAGGTATTCCCAGAATATTGAGTAGAGTTCCCTGTGCTATACAGTAGGTCCTTGTTGCTTATCTATGTTATATATAGTAGTATCCGTATGTTTACCCCAAGTTCCTGATTTATCCCTACCCCCCACCTTTCCCCTTTGGTAACCATACGTTTGTTTTCCAAGTCTGTGAGTCTTCCTCTGTTTTGTAAGTTAGTTCATTTGTATCAATTTTTAGGGTCCACCTAGAAGTGATATCATGCAATATTTGTCTTACTCTGTCTGACTTCCTTCACTTAGTACAATCATCTCTAGGTCCATCCATGTTACTGCAATTGGCATTATTTTCTTCTATTTTATGGCTGAGTCATATTCCATTATATATATGTATCACATATTCCTTACCTATATTCATATGTTGATGGAATTTTGGTTGCTTCCATGTCTTCGCTATTGTAAAGAGTGTTTCAGTGAACATTGGGGAAGATGTGTCTTTTCGATTTATGCTTTCCTCCAGATATGCGCACATGAGTGAACTTGCTGGATCATCTGGTAGCTCTATTTTATTTTATTTCATTTCATTTCAATTTCAATGTTTTTGGAGTATAGTTGGTTTACAATGTTGTGTTACTTTCTGCTGCACAGCAGAGTGAAGCAGCTATACATATATCCAATCCTTTTTGGATTCCTTTCCCATACAGGTCGTTACAGAGTATTGACTAGAGTTCCCTGTGCTATACAGTAGGCCCTTATTTGTTGCCTCTTTTATATATAGTGGTGTGTATATGTCAATCCCAGTTTCCAATTTATCCCTCCCGCCTCCCCTTACTCTGGTAACCTCCATTCTGTACTCCATAGTGGCTGTTACCGATTGGCATTGCCACCAATAGCGTAGCATTGGTGGCGCAGTGGTTAAGAATCCGCCTGCCAGTGCAGGGGACACAGGTTCGAGCCCTGGCCCAGGAAGATCTCACATACCACAGAGCAACTAAGCCCATGTGCCACAACTACTGAGTCTGTGCTCTAGAGCCCATGAGCCACAACTACTGAAGCCTGTGTGCCTAGAGCCTGTGCTCCACAATAAGAGAAGCCACCGCAAAGAGAAGGCTACGTACCACAACAATGAGTAGCCCTGCTTGCTGCAACTAGAGAAAAGCCGCATGCAGCAATGAAGACCCAACACAGATTTAAAAATAATAATAATAAGTAGTAGGTTTCTCTTTTTCCCACACCATCCGAAGCATTTCATGTTTGTAGACATTGTGAGGATGGCTATTCTGAGTGGTTCCAGGTGATACTTCTTTGTACATCTGATTTGCATTTGTCTAACATAAAGCAATGGTGAACATCTTCATATGTGCTTTTTTTTTTGAACAGTGTGAGTAAAATTTACCCCTTGAAAAAAGGTTATTGAAAGTTTGCCTTGTTTTGAAGTCTATTTCGATTACCTACCCTAAGACATTTTTCGAGGGCTGTTGTCATTTACAGCTCCTCAGGCATTGTGAATATGAAGTGCCTATAAGGTCCAGTTTTTAGAGTTGTTGTTATGGGAAACAGAAGGCAGCAGGATTTCTACTGTCCCTGTCTGGTTACTGACACAACCTTAGATGTAGGGAAAGTCCTGTTCCTGGGCTTTAAATTAGAGTGGAATGTGCCTGACCAAATATGTAAGGGCTTCTGTCCCATTCCTTCTTCCCCCTTACCCTTCATCCCCCAAACACCTGCAAAATCACCTGTTGAGGGTGCTGTCTTGCAGAGTGGGATGACCCTAACGAAGGAGTCTGGAGGTCGGAACCCAAACACCAGGATATGTTCAGACCGGGTGATTTTTCAAGTGTCATCCAGCCCAGAGAGTCCACCATCCTTTGGGTGTCAGAGGGTTGATTTAGTAGTATTAGGGCACACTTAGATCTGGAGATTGTGATCCCATGCAGAGGGGACCAGGTACTACATGTTCAAGGGGGGAGAATTAGCTGGCGTATCCTCCCGAGGTCCTCAGGCCCACAACAGTCCAATCTTGGGACAAAACTGGGTCTGTGTCCAGGGATGTGACACTAGCACATTCACCACGACTAAATGAATTTAATGATCACTTTTCTTTTCTGTAATTTAATTTTAAATTTATAATGGAGTATAGTTGATTTACCATGTTGTGTTCATTTTTGATGTACACCAACATGATTCATTTATACAGAGATGACTATATATTCTTTCTGGAATTATTTTCCCATGGAGGTTACTAAAGGGTGTTGAGAAGAGTTCCAAGTGCTCTACAGCAGGTCCATGTTGATTACAAGTTTTTTCTCTGTAAATATGTATATACTAACTCTAACCTTATGATTTATGCCTCCAACACAGCTTTCCAGTTTGGTAACCATAAGTTTGTGTTCTAAGTCTGGGACTCTGTTTCTGTGTTGTAGGATAGTACCTTTGTATCAATTTTTAGATTCCACTGATACGTAATATCATATGATATTTGTCATTGTTTGATTTATGAAACTTAGTATAAATGTACCTAGGTCCTTCCGAGGGGCTGCAAATGGCCTTATTTCATTCATTTCATGGCTGAGTAATAATCCATTGTACATATCTACCATAATTTCTTTATCCAGTCTTCCTTCCAAGGACATTTATGTAGCTTCCAAGTAGATGCTCTTGTAAACAAGGCTGCATAAATTTTGGAGTGCCTGGGTCCTGTCCATTTACGTTTTTTCCAAGATACAAGCCCGTGAGTGGAAGGGCCATATGCTCTGAAGCTCTGTTTTTTAGATTTTTAAGGAATCACCACCCACTTCTCCACAGTGACTGTTAGCAATTTACATTCCCACCATCAGCTTGTCAGGGTTCTCTTTTCTCCACGCCCTGTCCTGCATTTCAGGTTTTACATTTTGTGAGCTTGGCCATTCTGACTGGTGTGAAGTGATACCTCTTTGTAGTATTAATTTACATTGCCCGCCTGTTCTGTTGGCCAAAAAGGGAGTAAGGGTTTTTCCTGAATATATTAAGGAATAACGCATACGGCCTTTTTGGCAAACTGCATCATTGGCGATGTTCAGCAGCTTTGCATGTGCTTCAATGGCGAGTGCAAACTACCTCTTGAAATCCCTTTCCTGCAATTCTACCTTGCTTACAAGGCCTTTACGAATACTTGGCTGAACAAGTGACTCCGTTAGACGTGTCAGTTACAACCCTGCATGTCTGTGAATTGCAGTGCCCCTGAGCACCAGTTTTCAACTTGTTGTTTAGGGAAGCAGCCACAAAGGGGCAGGATTTCTACAGACCCATTCCGGTTCCTGGGACACCTGAAGGATAGGGAAATTCTTCTGGATTAGGAAACTAGAGTGGCATGTGCCTGTCCAAACATCTAGGGCTTGTGTCTCATTCCATACCCCCATTCCCATTCTTCACACGGAAAATTCCAAGCTGTGCAAAACTGGCTGTTGAGTGTGCTGCCTTCCCAAAGTGGGGAGACTCTAAGGAAAGGAGCTGGGGAACCCCAATACCAGGAGAAGTGGAGGTGAGGTGACTTTTCTAAACTCTTCCCGAACAGACGGTGTACCATCCTCTGGATGTCCCATTCATGTTTTAGCAGTAGGAAGGGTCCCTTGCACCTTGAGATATGGGACCCATGGAATGGGGGCCAGGCAGTATTACTCTAAAAGTGCTGCATTTGCTGTCCCATCCTCACCAAGCCTCTCAGATCCATGTGTATAGCGCCTTAGGTCTCATCCAGCTGTGTGTCTAGATGTGGCCAGTACAGGTTGCATAACAGCTCCTGAACAAATTTTGTAAGAATTTCTCTCTCTCTCACAGTTTTTTCTTTTTGTTCCTGTTATTTAATTTTATAATGGGGTATAGCTGATTTTCAATACTGTGTTTCTTGCTGCTCTACATCTATCCACTTGACTCACTTAAAGAGAGACATCAATAAATTCTTATACAGATTCTTACCAGTCTTATATATTCTTTTCCGGTGACAACAGTGTGCTGAGTCCAGTTCTTTGAGCTATACAGTAGGTCCTGTCGATTACTTATTTTGTTTATGGAACAGTATCTGTGCGAATTTCAAACTCCTGGTTTATACACCACCCCACCCCACCTTTCTCCTTTAGCAGCTATAAGTGTGTTTTCTAAATGTGTGACTCTGTTCTGTTTTGTAATTCAGTTCATGTGTAGCGATTTTAACATTCCCTCTATAAGTGATATCTTATGATAAGTTTTTGTGTGTGTGACTTTTTCCAATTAGAATCATCATACCCAAATCCACTCATTATGCTGCTACTAGACTTATGACATTGGTTTCATGGCTGAGTGATATTCCATTGTACATATGCACCACAACTTCTTTATCCATTTTTCTCTTTCCTGGGATATTTAAGGTGTACCGAAGTCGAGCTTCTTGTAAACAGGGCAGTCCTAAACTTTTGGGTGCCTGTGTCCTGTCGATTTTTAGTGTTCCCAAGATATTCGCCCATGAGTGGAAATGCCGTATGCTCTGTAGCTCTGTTTTCTAGATGTTTTAGGAAACAACATACACTTCTCCAGAGTGGCTGTTGGCAATTTACATCCCGCCCATCAGCGTAACAAAGGTCCCTGTTCTCCATGGCCTGTCCTGCTTTTCTGGTTTTTACACTTTTTTAGGATGGCATTTTTGACCGATGGGAAGTGAGACTTCTTTGTAGTGCGGATTTGCATTGCCCTCTTGTTTGGTTGGCCAAAAAGGGCGTATGCGTTTTTTCCTGAAAGTATTCAGGAAAAAACGCATACGCCCTTTTTGGCCAACTGCATCATTATCGAACTTCTGTCGCTTCCATGTGCTTTAAATGTGAGTCCAATCTACCTTTTGAAAATTTCTCCCTGCAATTCTGCCTTGCTTTCAAATCCTCTGCATGCCTTACCTTAATATATTTTTGGACGATAGTTGTCATTTATAACTCTGCAGGTTTGTGAATTGCGGTGTCCCTGAGCTCCATTTTTCAACTCGCTTTTTTGAAAGCTGGCCGCAAAACCGCAGGACTGCTTCAGGCGCTATTCTTGTTCCGGGGGGACAGCCTGAGCCTTTGGTTAATTCTTCTTTCTGATTGGAAATTAGAATGACATGTGCCTGTCCCAACACCTAGAGCTGGTCTTTCATTGGTCCCTTGTCTTCCCATTCACCCTCCGGACAAATTGCACACTGTACGAAACAGGAGGTTAAAGGTGCTTATTTTCCGAGTGGGGAGATTGTTAGTAAAGTGGCTGGAATGGCGAACCCGAGCACCAGGACATGAAAAATGAGGTGCGTTTTAGAAACCTTTTCCGATCACACGGTGTACCATCCTCTGGGCTTCCCATGCATGTTTTAGATGTAGGAAGATTCCCTTGAACCTGCAGATTTGGGGTCCATGGAATGGGTACCACGCAGTATTACTTTAAAGGGACTGCATTTGCTCACCCAACCTCACCAATCCTCTCAGCCCCAAGAGTGTCCAGCCTTATGTCTCATCCAGCTGTGTGTCTGGATGTGATCAATCCAGGTTGCACCACAGCCCCTGAACGAATTTGGTAAGAATTTCACTCTCTTTAACTGTCTTAGTTTTTTTGGTTTTTTTTTGTAGTTTATTTTTATAATGGGGTTTAACTGATTTTCAATGCTGTGTTTATGCCACTTTACACCCACTTGATTCACATACAGAGAGACATCAATAAACACTTTTTAAGATTCTTACTAGTCAGATATATTCTTCTGTGGCGAATAGGGTGTGTTGAGTCCAGTTCATTGAGCAATGAGCAGGTCTCGTCTATTACATATTTGGTTTATGGAATGGTATCTGTACTAATTCCAAACTCTTGTTTTATGCATCAACCCACCTCACCTTTCCCCTTAAGCAGGCAAAAGTGCATTTTCTAAATGTGTGACTCTGTTCTGTTTTGTAATTCAGCTCATGTGTAGCCATGTTTACATTCCCTCTATAAGTGATATCTTATGATAAGTTTCTTTTTCTGTGTGACTTCTTTCACTTAGAATCCTCATGCCTAAATCCACTCATTATGCTGCTGCTGGCCTTATGACGTTGATTTCATGGCTGAATGATATTCCATTGTACCTATGCACCACAACTTCTTTATCCATATTTCTCTTTCCTGGGATATTGAAGGTGTACCGAAGTCGAAGTTCTTGTAAAAAGAGCGGCCCTATGTTTTGGGTTTCCTGTGTCCTGTTGATTTTTAGTTTTCCCCAGATATACCCCCTTGAGTCGAAATGCCCTATGCTCTGTAGCTCTGTTTTTTAGATGTTTAGGAAACACCATACACTTCTCCAGAGTGGCTGTTGGCAATTTACATGCCACCCGTCAGCATAACAAGGCTCCCTTTTCTCCATGGCCTGTCTTGCATTTCTGGTTTTTACACTTTGTGTGTGTGTGTGTGTGTGTGTGTGTGTGTGTGTGTGTGTGTGGTATGGTTTTTACACTTTTTTCGGATGGCCCTTTTGATCGGTGGGAAGAGAGACTTCTTTGTTGTGCGGATTTGCACTGCCCACTTGCTTGGTTGGCCAAAAAGGGTGTATGCGTTTTTTCCTGAATATATTCAGGCCCTTTTTGGCCAACTGAATCATTGTCAAAGTTCTGTCGCTTTTCATGTGCTTTAAAGGCGTTTCCAGTCTCCTTCTTGAAAACTGTTTCCTGCAATTCTGCCCCGCTTTCAAGTCCTCTTGGCAGCCTTACTTCAATATATTTTTGGACGATAGTTGTCATTCATAACTCCGCAGGTTTGTGAATTGCAGTGCCCCTGAGCTCCAGTTTTCAACTCGCTTTTTTGTCAGCTGGCTGCAAAACTGCAGGATTGCTTCAGGCCCTAATCTGGTTCCGGGGTGGCAGGCTGAGCCGTTGGTTAATTCTTCTTCCTGATGGGAAATTAGAGTGATATGTGCCTGTCCCAACACCTAGAGCTAGTGTCTCATTGGTTCCCCTTCTTCCCGTTCATCCTCCGGACAAATTGCCCACTGTACGAAACAGGAGGTTAAAGGTGCTGATTCTCCAAGTGGGGAGATTGTCAGTAAAGTGGCTGGAATGGCGAACCCGGGCACCAGGCGACGAAAAACGAGGTGCATTTTAGAAACCTTTCCTGATCACACAGTGTTCCATCCTCTGGGTTTCCCATGCATGTTTTAGCTATAAGAAGATTCCCTTGAACCTGGAGATTTGGGACCTATGGAATGGGTACCACACAGTATTACTTTAAAGGGTCTGCATTTGCTCACCCAACCTCACCAATCCTCTCAGCCCCAAGAGTGTCCAGCCTTATGTCTCATCCAGCTGTGGGTCTAGATGTGGTCAGTACAGGTTGCATCACAGCCCCTGATGGAATTTCTCTCACTTTCAATGTCTTTGTTTTTTTGGGGTTTTTGTGTAATTATATATATATATATATTATAACTGAATCACTTTGCTGTACACCTGAAACTAACACAACATTGTAAATCAACTAAACTTCAATTAAAAAAAGAGAAAAATATTTTTAAAAACTCACTTAAAATACTAATTTCATCTGTACTGACTTTTTTCTACCTGTGCCAATATATATGTGTTTAAATGAATAGAATATATATTTTCAAAAGGTGTTTTTAAAAAAATAAGATAAAATACCAACCCCTTGGGAGGAATCTGAGGGAGAAATGGAATTATACTCATAGAAGAGTTAGTACAGTGCCTGCCAATAGATGTCAGTTCCACTCTTCCCTTTCCCATTGTAAGGAATGGGATTCTGGTGATAATAATGTAGAACATCTATAGTAATTTAAAAATTACAAAGCAGTTTCATGTACATTCATAGAATTATCAAGTATTAGTCTTTGAAGATAACTTTAAAATCATCTCACTCTTTGTTCCTATTCATGAATAAACTGAAGTCAAGAGAATTTATGTAACATATTCAAGGTCACCCAGTTAGATAATGGCAAAATTATGATGGAAAACATGGGTGATATTTTGTTCCTAAACATACTTTTGGGTATATTTTCTCTTTACTGGATATGTAGAGTAATATCTTATAATAGTAGCGATTGTTTATAATCATTTACCAAATTCTATGATTTTCCCAACACTTCCTCATGTAATTCCTACAACAATATTCCAAGGCGGATACTATTATTTTCCCATTCAAGGAGTCAGGAGTGGAGGCTCAGAGAGGTTGAGTAACATCTACAGGGTCACTCAGCCAATAAGAGACAGTGTAGGAATGGGTCTGACCAACTTCAAGTGTGTGCTCCTAACCCTGAAAGGCATTGTCCAAATGGGATTATTAAAGGACAGTTTGAGTGGAATTAGTTGCACTGTTCAAAGCATCTGTGTAACTCCCTGTGATTGATGTTTATTGCTAGGAAACATGGCAGTGGAAAGTCTATCTGCTTTGGAGTTAGGCAGACTTGGGTTGGAGTTAGAACTCCAGAGAGGGAGGCCTGTTGAGTGGAGTCGATTAGCAGGGACTTTGGTGTCAGTTTGACCCATGTTCCAGGCCTGGCCCTGCCACTGACCAATTATGTGACCTTGGGCAAGTTCCTTGTCCTCTCTAACCTCTCTTTCCCATCTGTGAAACAGACATAATCATAGTAGCAACCTCGTTGGGTTGTTGTAAAGAGGAAATGAGAGCAATGATGTTTATAAAGTATATACAGAGCACTTTGCACCGTACTTGTTACCTAGTGGGTTCTTAATGTTGACTCTCATCACTGTTGCCTTCGTTATCGTTTAACCTCTCTGAGTCTTGCTTTCCTTATTGGTAAAATGAGAAAATGATATCTATATTATAGTGTAATCATTAAGGAAATGTATGTAAAGTGCTTGGTACTTAATAAATGGTGACTCACAAGTCCAGGGTATCCTAGAGGCTTTCATCACTAAGTCTCAGATAACTGCAAATAAATATTAAGCTATTGGAAAAATATAGATAAGTAGTCTCAATGCCTGTAATGTTGCCCAGTGAGGGAAGTTGCTTCCTCATCCCTATTTTCTATTTTGTAAAACCAATGATCAGGGGTAGATGAAGAGCTACAGTTTAGGGAAGATGTGAGCTTTGCCTGGGACTAATTTTTTAAATGGCTGACACACTCTCAACCCCGAGGTTAAAAAGCAAAATCTGTTGGTCTCTTGTCTTTCTCAAAAGTTAACCAAGTTCACTAATTCCTGAGTTCACTGAGACATTAGACTTAGGTTATCAGAAAAACGATTTAAACTAATTAAAATAGAAATAGCTCCTGAAGGCTCTTGAGGAGGGAATAAAAGGCAGGGCGTTTCATGGCTTTGCAAAGAGTGCTGAGCGCATGCCTTTCCTCAAACGCACCGCTTGTGCTGCGTGAACCGCGCTCATGTTTACACTCAAGTGGCTGAGTGTCCTCTTCACACTCCTTGGCAGGCAGGGAAACAAGCGGTTGTCTGACGCTAGTGTCACCTTGGGGAGAGTGTGGCGCTGTGAGTGGCATGGCGGGTCCAGGGGATCAGGCGTCCTGGACCAGAAGTTCCCTTAAGTGCACACAGGTAGCAAAAACCAAACATCCCCGGGATGCTATTGTTGGCGGGTGGGCAGAGACGACCCAGGAGAGCCCTGCTGGGAGGCCGTGCCTTCAGCCACAGTGCTCTGAGGTCTCCCTGCCTGGCACAGGCTCCTAAAGAAGGCTTGCAGGGGCGTAGGGGTGGGTTCTGTTATCATGGCGGCCTCTCTGCTTCAGATTCCCTCCCGGAGTACAGGGCGCACAGGGGCGGAGTGGGATGTCGGAAACCACGGGGCAATAGAGAGGGCGGGAGACTTAACCCCAGCTCAGTCTTCTATCAGCTGGGGACCCTGGGTAAGTAGATAAATTAACTACCCTGCCTTTGCTCCCTGACTCCGCCATCTGTAAAATAAGAAGGAGGGCTGTGAAAGTGAACTGCAGAAATGTGTTTGCTGTGATTTATCGTGAGTGCTCCAAATATGTCTTCCAATTTTTTTTAAGATCATTAATGTCAAAGGTTGGAGAATTAGAGAATACATCACAAGAAAAAACAAACAAAACAAACAACACCTCCACCCGAGCTTTCCAGGCTTCCTGTTCAAAGCATGAAACAACACCCAGGGGACTGTCTTGATAAACACCCAAAGTCTAAATCAGTAGTACAGTTTTAAAAATAACGCTTGATTTAGATTTTCCTGGCTTAAAACTGCCTTGAAAGACTTTTTCATCAAACGGTGATATACTCGTTCTAAATTAATTTGAGAGATTAAGTCATAAGGACTGTTTGAAGAAACTTGAAAAACATTCTTCTTGAACACGTGTTATCTCAATAAGTAAATGAATTTCTAACTTTGGTATTTCAAATTAAGTATTTGCCTATTGTCTAGAAAAAAAGTCTTTTTATATTTCTGAAAAGCTCCCTACTGTCATCTTAATTATGACAAAGCATTTAATTTTGTAGGAACACTGCCCTTTCCACAGCTCAAAGGGCAGTTGGCACAAAGATCAATTAATGAATTCTGAATCCCTGATTTGCATACAGATTAAGGCCATAACTATGAAGATTCAGAATCTTCCTTTTTTTAATAAATTAGCTCATTTCTGAAGAGCAGCCCAAACTGGATCCCTTGACTATTCCAACCTTTACTATAGGAAACAAAGGTATGAAAAAATATGTCTCCTCAAGTAGAACCTGTAGGTTTCCATGGAGAGAGACAAAATCTACACCTCCCCCAAATAACAGTGCCCAAGCGGGGAAAGGAGATAATATTTATCGAGCATCTGCTTTGGAATCTAAAAACATTAGAGGCATGATCTCATTTTACTTTCAGAGACTCCATTTCATTTTAACCCTTACGATAACACTATGACATAGACATCCCTTCCAGTTTTCTGCATCCTGCTTCCCAAACCTGTCTCTCTCTCCATCCATCCTCCCTGCTTCAACTCCAGGTAGACTGGCGCTTCCCAGCACTTTCATATTGTGGCACATGGGGAAAAGTATAATATTTGCATAGCACCTTGAAACAAACAGCAGAGTCTTCTGAAGCACTTAGATAAGGCTTGGTGAGAAAATATATATAATAAGAAAAATAAAATATATTTGGTAGAAGATATTAAATACTGAATTTGTACTACACTTACAAACTAAAAGTTTTGAATTTTTTGAGAAACTTAAGCCTGCTTTTGCCAACACAGCTTCAGTATTTATTGGAAAAGTTTATTTAAGCTTAACTTACGCTCACTGAAATACAGATTTTAATACACCTTTGATCATTTTTGACAAGTGTACAAATACTACCCCCGCCCCCAATCAAGATACAGAAGATCTTTTTGCCTTAAGAAGTCTCTTTGTGCCTGCAAACAGTCAATGCCTGGCCCTAGAAGCAGCCCCTTGATCTGGTATCTAATATTGTGGAAAGGACTTCATATAAATGGAGTAATACAGTATACACTCTTTTGTGTCTGGTTGCATTTATTAAGCACAATATTTTAAAGATACATTCAGATTGTTGCATGTATTGGTAATTTGTTACAGATGTACCTCATTTTATTGCGCTTCACTTTATTATGTTTGAAGATATTGCTTTTTTTTTTTTTAACAAATTGAATGTTTGTGGTAACCTTGCATCGAGCAAATCTATCAGTGCCATATTTTCAACATAGTTGACTGGATATTTGCTTGCCTCATGTCTCTGTATCCCATTTTGGTAATTCTCATGATATTTCAAGCTTTTTCTTATTGTTATAGTTGTTACGGTGATATGTGATCAGTGATCTTTGATGTTACAATTGTAATTGTTTGGGGGCACCACGAACCATGCTCATATAAGACAGTGAACTTAATTGATAAATGCTGTGTGTGTTGTGACTGCTCAACTGATCGGCTGTCCCCGTCTTTCTCCCTCTCCTCGGGTCTCCCTATTCCCTGAGACACAACAGTATTGAAATTAGGCCAGCTAATAACTGTACGATGGCCTCTAAGTGTTCAAGCAAAAGGAGCACATCTCTCAGTTTAAATCAAAAGCTAGAAATGATTAAGCTTAGTGAGGAAGGCAAGCCAAAAGCTGAGATAGGCCAAAAGCTAGGCCTCTTGCACCAAACACTTAGCTAACTTGTGAATGCAAAGGAAAAGTTACTGAAGAAATTAAAAGCGTTACTCCACTGAACACACAAATGACAAGAAAGCAAAACAGCCTTATTGCTGTTATGAGAAAGTTTTAGTGGTCTGGATAGAAGATCAAACCAGCCAGAGCATTCTCTTAAGCCAAAGGCTAATCCAGAGCAAAGCCCTAACTCTCTTGAGTTCTATGAAGGCTGAGAGAGGTAAGAAAGCTGCAGAAGAAAAGTGAGCAGAGGTTGGTTCATAAGGTTTAAGGAAAGAAGCCATCTCCACACATAGAAGTACAAAGTGAAGCAGCAAGTGCTGATGTAGAAGCTGCAGCGGGTTATCCAGAATATCTGGCTAAGAGAGGGTGCTACGCTAAACAGCAGATTTTCAATGTAGACAAAACAGCCTTGTGTTGGAAGAAGATGCCATCTAGGACTTTCATAGCTAGAGAGGAGAAGTCAATGCCTGGCTTCAGCGCTTCGAAGAACAGCCTGACTCTCTTGTTAAGGACTAACGCAGCTGGTGACTTTAAACTGAAGCCAATGCTTATTTACCATTCTGAAAATCCTAGGGCCCTTCAGAACTACACTACATCTACTCTGCCTGTACTCTAGAAATGGAACAACAAAGCCTGGATGATAGCACATCTACTTACAACATAGTTTACTGGATATTTTAAACCCACTATTGAGACCTACTGCTCAGAAAAAAGATTCCTTTCAAAGTACTACCACTCATTGACAATGCACCTGGTCACCCAAGAGCTCAAATGGAGATGTACAACAAGATTCATGTTGTTTTCATGCCTGCTAACACAACATCCATTCTAGAGCCCATGGATCAAGGAGTAATTTAGACTTTCAAGTCTTATTATTTAAGAAATACATTTTGTAAGGTTATCATTGCCATAGATAGTGACAGATTTGGGCAAAGTAAATTAAAATACTTCTGGAAAGGATTCACAATTCTAGATGCCACTAAGAACATTTGTTATTCATAGGAAGAAGTCAAAATATCAACATTCACAGGCATTTGGAGTAAGTTGACTTCAATCCTCATGGATGACTTGGAGGGGCTCAAGACTTCACTGGAGGAATTAACTGCTGATGTGGTAGAAATAGCGAGAGAACTAAAATTAGAAGTGGAGCCTGAAGATGTGACTGAATTGCTGCAATCTCATGATAATACTTTAATGGATTAGAAGTTGCTTTCTTATGGATGAGCAATGAAAGTGGTTTCTTGAGGTGGAATCTATCAATACTCCTAGTGAAGATATGAAGATGGTTGAAATGACAACAAAGTATTTAGAATATGACATAAACTTAGTTGATAAAGAGCAGCAGGGCCTGAGAGGATCGACTCCAATTTTGAAAGAAGTTCTACTGTGGGTAAAATGCTAACAAACAGCATTGCATGCTGCAGAGAAATTATTAATGACAGGAAGAGTCAGTCTATATGACAAACTTCATGGTTGTCTTATTTTGCCATGGCCACCCCAGCCTTCAGCAACCACTACCCTGGTCAGTTAACAGCTATCAACATTGGGGCAAGACCTACACAAACAAAAATCTCCCTTAAGTCTCAGATGCTGGTCAGCATTATTTTTAGCAATATTTTTTAATTAGAGTATGTGCATTGTTTTATAAAACATGATGCTATTTCACACTTAATAGACTACAGTCTAGTATAAGCATAACTATCATAGGCACTAGGAAGCCAAAAAATTTGTGTGACTTGCTTTACTGCAGTATTGGGATATTCACTTTATTGCAGTGGTCTGGAACCAAACCTGCAATATATCCAAGGTATATGTATATGGATATCCTGTTGTACCTGTATATGGATATCCAGTTGTACCTCCATCATTTTTTTTAATGATACTTTTCTTTTCTCTATGAATTTCTTAGGTGCCCTTGTTGAAAAATCATTTTACTATATAGGTGTGGGTTACTATCTGAACTCTCTGTTTAATCCCAAGAATCTATTTTCTATCTTTTACCAATATCATACTATTTTGATTAATGTAGCTTAAAAGGGAGGACTGAAGTGAGGTTAAGTCCTCCAAATTTGTTTTTTCTTTTTCAAACTTGCTTTGACTATTCTAATCCTTTGTTTTTTCTCTAAAGTTTTAGAATCAACTTGTCAATTTCTACACACAGTCTGCTGTTATTTTGGCTGGGATAGCACTGGCACTAGGGCGTTTGTGTAGAATTCCCATAGTAACACACTGAGTCTTCCAATTCATGAACATGGTATATTTTCCCATTTATGTCTTTAATTTCTCTTAGCAATGATGTTTAGTTTACAGTATAAAAGTATTGTGTATCTTTAAATTTTTTTATTGACATATAGTTCATTTATCTTTTGTTAAACTGATCCTTAAGTGTTTTATGTTTTTGGGTGCTATTATAAGATGGTGTCTTCTTTTAAGTTTTCAGTTGTTCATTGCCAGTATATAGAAAAAACGTTTGATTTTATATATTGACTTTGTATTCTGTACCTTTGTTAAATTTTACTTATTAGTTCTAGTCTTTGTACATACTTCAGTATATTCTATGTACAAAATTATTCTATCTAGGAAAAAAGACTTCTGCCTTTATAAACTTCATGCTTTTCATTTTTTAGTGGTCTTACTGTGCTGGGTAGGACCTCTAGTAAATCTGTGATAAAAGATAAGTAGTGACAATGAACATTCTTTTCTTGTTCCCAGTCTTAGGAGGAAAGCATTTAAAATTCATTGATATTAGTAATAGGTTACTCATGGATGACTTTTATTAGGTTGGGAAATTTACATTGATTCTGAGTTTAAGATTTTTTTGTGATGTGAAATAGTGCTGAATTTTGTTAAATGACTTTCTGAATTCATTAACAGAAGCATATTATTTTTTTCCCTTTAATCTGTTAATGTGGTTAATTATATTGATTCTTCAAGGCTTAAACAATCTTACACTCCTGGGATAAACTCCACTATGTCAGGATGGATTATTCTCTTTATACATATATATGTATGTTTTATATTATCTCTCTCTCTCTCTCTCTCTCTCTCTCTCTCTCTCTCTCTCTCTCTATATATATATATATATATATATATCTGAATTCAATATACTAATATTTTGTTAAGGCTTTTGCATTTATATTCATAAAGACTGGGGTTTTTGTAGAAAAATTTTAATTGACAAGTTCAATTTCTTTAATGGATCTAGGATTTTCTTTTTTGTTGTGTCAATTATGCTTTTCAAGGAATATGTTTATATCATTTGAGTTATCAAATTACTAGTATGAAGCTGTTCATAATATTCTCTTATTATCATTTAATGTCTGGAGGATCTGTAATTTTGCTGTTTCCTTCATTGTTGATATGTGTGTTTTTTTTCTCATGCTCGATGTTTATCACTTATTGATCTTTTCAAAAATTCTACATTTCTTGATTTCTTTGCTATTGTTTGCTTTATATTTCCTTGATTTTGCTCTAGTTTTTATTTTCTTTTACTTATGTGCTTTGGATTAATCCTCCAACTTTTTTAGCTTCTTAAAGTAGAAGCTTGGGTCATTGATCTTACATCTGTACTCTTTCTTAATATAGACATTTAAAACTATGAAGTTTCCTCTAAGAACTGCTTTATTTGTGTTCCATAAAATTTGAAATTGTGTGTTTCACTATATTTCTGTTCAAAATATTTTCCAGTTTATTTTGCTGATTTTTAAAAATGCATTTGTTATCAGAAATGTGTTGTATAATTTCCAAATATTTGAAAATTTTCTAGATTTGTACTATCCAATACAGTAGCTACTGGTCATATATGGATATTTAAATTTAAATTAATTGAATGAGTTAAGATAAAAAATTCAGTTGCTAAGTCACTCTAGCCAAATTTCAAGGGCTCAATAGTCACACATGGATAGTGACCACCTTATTGGGCAGTACAGATACAGAACATTTTCATCATTGTGGAAAATTCTATTACAATATTTTATTGCTGTTTATTTCTAATTTAACACTATTGCAGCTGGAGACTATACTCTGTATGATTTTGACTTTTGAAATCTACTGAGACATTTTATGGCCAAGAAAATAGTCTATCTTGATGAATTTTTCATGTGCACTCTATTATTAGGTGTAGTGTTCTGTAACTGTTAAATCGAGTTATATCTTCCATGTCTTTCTTAATTTTTTTGTCTAGTTGTCCTGAGAGATGTGTTAAATTCTTCATCAAAAATTGTGGATCCAGGGGCTTCCCTGGTGGCGCAGTGGTTGAGAGTCCGCCTGCCGATGCAGGGGACACGGGTTCGTGCCCAGGTCCGGGAGGGTCCCACATGCCGCGGAGCGGCTGGGCCCATGAGCCATGGCCGCTGAGCCTGTGCGTCCGGAGCCTGTGCTCCGCAACGGGAGAGGCCACAACAGTGAGAGGCCCGCGTACAGCAAAAAAAAAAAAAAATTGTGGATCCATATATACTATTTTTTAGTTCTGTTGCATTTAAAATTATTATATTCTCTTGACCACCTAACCCTTTTGTCGTTATGAAATGCCTCTCTATCCCAGTAACACTCTTTATATTGAAGTCTACTTTTGTCATAAAATATAGTAATGGTAGATTTTAATTATTAGCATTTGCATGGTATATCCTTTTTCATTTTCCACTCTTTTACTTTCAAATTTTCTGTGTCTTTACATTTAAAGTGTCTTTCTTGTCAACAGCATACACTTTGGTCTTGTTTATTTTTAGCCAGTCTGATGATCTCTGGCTTTTAATTTGGCTCTTTAGTCCATATGCATTTATTGATATATGTGAATTTTAATTTACCATAGTCATCTTTGATTTATATTGTTCCATCTGCTCCTTGTTTTTATTTTGTTCCATTTTTTAAAATTGGAGTATAATTGCTTTACAATGTTGTATTAGTTTCTGCTGTACAACAAAGTGAATCAGCTATATATATATATATATATATATACATCCCCTCCCTCTTGAGCCTCCCTCCCACCCCCCATCCCACCGCTCTAGGTCATCACAGAGTACCGAGCTGACTTCCCTGTACTATACAGCATCTTCCCACTATCTCTTTTACACGTGGTAGTGTATATATGTCAATGCTACTCTCTCAATTTGTCCCACCCTCCCCTTCCCCACCATGTTACAAGTCCGTTCTGTACATCTGCATCCCTTTTCCTGCCCTGCAAATAGATTCCTCCTTTTCTGCCCTTTTTTTTGTGTGTGTGAATTAAGTATTTTTAGGTATTTATTTTAGTTTTATTTTCCATGGTAGTTATTATCATTAGTTATGTCTCTCATTATCATGATTTTAGTGGTTGATCTAGAGGTTACAATATGACCTCTAACTTGTCACATCTACAATGAAAAATTATTCTACCACTTCACAAACAATGTAAGAATCTTAAAATAATATATTTTCATTACGATTCTCTCACTCTTTGTGCTCTTCTTATATATTTTACTTCTAAATATGCCATAACCTCATATTACGATGTTATTATTTTTACTTTAAAAGGTTGTCTTTACATTGTGTATATTTATGTGTGTGTGTGTTTTCTATGTCCTTTATATTTGCTGACATGTTTTCTCTTCCTTCACAGAGAACTGGGTCTCTATCTGGTATTATCTTTATTCAGCTAAAATAATTTAGTATTCCTTATAGTAGAGGTTTGTTGGATACAATTTCCTTCATTTTTACCTTTTTGAAAATACCTTTATTTTGCCTTCCTTAATTTTCATGAAATATTTCCACTAGACCTAGAATTCTAGATTGATTTTGTTTCTCCTTTCAGCACCTTAAAGATGTCATCCCACTTTCTTCTGGTCTCCATTGTTTCCAGTGAGAAGCTATAATTTCTATTGTTGTTCCGCTTTGCGTAATGTGTCTTACTTTCTCTGGCAGCTTTTAAGATTTTCTCTTTATGTTTGCTTTCCAGCAGTTTGACTGTGATGTTTCTAAGGATGCTTTTGTTAGTATTTCTTTGTATTTATCTTTCTTTGGGTCTGCTGAGCTTATTGAATCATGGGTTGATGTCTCTCATGTATTTAAAAAAATTCTAGGCCGTTCAAATATTTCTCGTGGGACACAAATTACATGTTTACTTGGACATTATATATATCCCAGGTGTGTGTGTGTATATATGTGTGTGTGTATATATGTGTCAGATATCTTGAATGCAGAGTTTGAAAATGAATTGTCTGACTGTTTTCAATTTCACTGATTCCTTTTTCTGCTGTGTCCAGTCTGCTAATAAACTCATTGAAATAAGTCTTTATCTCTGATATATTTTTTGTTTCTAGTATTTCCATTTGGTTATGAAATTGTCCATCTGTTCAAACATGTTGTTCACTTTTTCTATATATTTCTATATTTTTCTACATATATATCTATATATTTTTCATTATATATATTTATTATTATTATTTTTTAAATGCCTGTCTGATAATTCCGACAACAATGCTATTTACTAGGTGTGGTTCTATTTACTGTTTTCTGTTTAAGGAAGATTTACTTTTCCATGTGTCTTGTAACTTGATTTTGATGGAATTCAGACATGATAAATTATCAGTGAATATTAGAGTCTGAAGCAAACAATAATGTTATCTAGAAAATGGTAGACTTTTTTGTCTGGCAGACTGTTAGGGAGAAGGTTTGAGACAATCTAGTCTGTCATTGATCCAGGTCTGAAAGTTTTGCTGCTGGAGTTTGATTTAGTTCACTGTGTGCTTCACATTATTTGACGGGGGAATCAGAACATTTCCTTTAGCAGGACTTGGAATATGAGTGCCTGGGGGGATTTTATCACTTCTTCTTTCCTGCCCTTAACTTTAGCAGCCTTTGTGTGCTTTGTCTTCTGCCTGCCTCCCAACTGCCCATGGCCCCCTGCCTTGTACTCAGTGTTAGGCCTGGGGGGTTCTCTCAATACTGCTGTTCTGCCCTTGGACTCCGGCTGGCCCTATGTACTGATGTTTGGGGTGAGGTGTCTTCCTCAGCTCTCCAGCTCCTCCCTGAGTAGGGAGAAGGACCGAACCTAGTAAGGTAAGGTCCTTAAGTGTCTGTGGCAGTTCTTTCAGCTCTCCTTGGACTCCAGCAGGCTCCGCCCACCTGCGCATGGGGACAGAGAGGAGTGCTTTCCTCAGCTCTCCAGCTCCTCCCCCAGGAGTAGACAGCTACTGCCTCAAAATCAGCACCAGGATCTTAGAGCTGGGGGAGTTCCCTAAGTTCTCCTGCTCAGACTCTGCAGTCTCCACACACCTGTGCATTGGGGGTGTCTCAGCAATCTTGCCATACCCCAATCTGTCTGGTGGGCCTTCAGTGAAGACTTGTGGAAGGACTTGGTGGGTAGGGGCAGACCCCTCTGTGTCTGAGCTCCTGAAGATATAAACCCATTTAAAATTGCACTAAATACAATGCACCCCAATAGTCATAGCAACACTGCTTACAATAGCCAAGACACAGAAGCAACTTAAATGTCCAGCAACAGATGAATGGATAAAGAAGATGTGGTACATCTGTATGTCTTCTCTGGAGAAATATCTGTTTGGATCTTCTGCCCATGTTTTGATTGGGTTGTTTGTTTTTTTGATATTGAGCTGCATGAGCAGTTTGTATATTTTGGAGATTAATCCCTTGTCGGTCGCTTCATTTGCAAATATTTTCTTGTGTTCTGTGGGTTGTCTATTCATTTTATTTATGGTTTTCTTTGCTGTGCAAAAGCTTTTAAGTTTAATTAGATCCCATTTGTTTATTTTTGGCCAAAAAGCACATGAAAAGATGCTCAACATCACTAATTATTAGAGAAATGCAAATCAAAACTACAATGAGGTATCACCTCACATCAGTCAGAATGGGCATCATCAAAAAAATCTACAAAAACAATAAATGCTGGAGAGGGTATGAAGAAAAGGGAATCCTCCTACACTGTTGGTGGGAATGGAAATTGGTACAGCCACTATGGAGAACAGTATAGAGGTTCCTTGAAAAACTAAAAATAGAGCTACTATATGATCCAGCAATCCCACTCCTGGGCATATACCCTGAGAAAACCATAATTCAGAAAGATACATGCACCCCAATGTTCATTGCAGCACTATTTACAATAGCCAGGACATGGAAGCAGCCTAAATGTCTATCAACAGATGAATGGATAAAGAAGATGTGATACATATATACAATGAATATTACATATATGCAATGAATATTACTCAGCCATAAAAAAGAATGAAATAATGCCATTTGCAGTGACATGGATGGACCTAGAAATTATCATACTGAGTTAAATTAAGTCAGACAAAAACAAATATATGATATTGCTTATATGTGGAATCTAAAAAATGGTACAAATGAACCTATTTACAAAACAGAAATAGAGTCACAGATGTAGAAAACAAACTTATGGTAACCAAGGGGGAAAGGCATGGGGTGGGGTGGATAAGCTGGGAGATTGGGATTGACATATATACACTACTATATATAGAATAGATAACTAGTAAGGACCTACTGTATAGCACAGGGAACTCTACTCAATTCTCTGTAATGACTTATATGGGAAAAGAATCTAAAAAAGAGTGGATATATGTATACGTATAACTGATTCATTTGCTGTAGAGCAGAAACTAACACAATATTGTAAATCAACTATACTCCAATAACAATTAATTTTAAAAAAAGAAGATGTGGTACATATATACAATGGAATATTGCTCAGCCCCAAAAAGAGAATGAAATAATACCACTTGCAGCAACATGGATGGACCTAGAGATTATCATACTAAGTAAGTCAGATGGAGAAAGACAAATATCTTATGGTGCCACTTATATGTGGAATCTAAAAGCATGGTACAAATGAACTTATTTACAAAACAGAAATAGACCCACAGACACAGAAAACAAACTTCTGGTTACCAAAGGGGGAAGCGGAGCAGGGAGGGATAAATTTGGAGTTCGGGATTAGCAGATACAAACTGCTGTATAAAATAGATGAACAATAAGGTCCTACTGTATAGCATAGGGAACTATACTCAATATCTTGTAATAATTTATATGGGAATAAATCTGAAAAATATATGTCTGAATCACTCTGTACACCTGAAACTAACACAACATTGTAAATCAACTATGCTTCAATTTCAAAAAATGCGCTAAAGATTCAGCTGTTTTTCTTATCAGCTTCCTTTTCCATTCACAGTGCTGCCAAGGATAAAAGCTGCTCTCAAGGAGGATGCTGTTGTTTTTTGGATTTGGGTTCATTAGGTTTCTTTACGACCTGAACACTTGTACAGGCTTTTAAAAAACTACGATTTTGTAGATTATCTGCCTTGTTCTTGTTGTCAGGGTAAGAGTGATGTTCTCTCGTGACTTGCCTCATCCCAAGTGGAAGGGGAAGTCAACATAGCTTTTTCTATCAAGTTTTATGCAGAAATGGTTGCAAGCATATCCTAACTCGCTTTTTAATGTGTTCTCGTCAAATTCACATCATCACCACTGAAAACAGAGTTTCACACAGAGGTGCTAAAATATTTGAAACTATTTTTTATGACCATTCAAACATTTGCAAGAGTTCAAGTTATGTTTAACTGTATGCTAAACATTGTTAAACAGTTACGTTAAAGTTTGAAAACCTTAATAGTGCTTCCTTTTCTTTTATTGACAAACGGTACGTTAAATTTTATTTTGTAATAATGCAACCAGAGTTCAAATGCAAACTATTTGGGGCATATCAAGTATTTGAAAATAACAGTGAGGCTCCACTTTACAAAACGTGCATGGCAAAGCCTTCACTTGGGAAGCTATCTGGATTGCTACTAAGAACACATCAGCCACAGATCAACACTTTCTAATTTGTGTGAACTAGAGGTGTGGAGCTATACTACCCAGTGCCTTCCAGGGCCCCTTGGCTACCTTCACCGCAACAAGTTGCACCTTGGCCTATGAGCCCTGTTCTGTGGGCATTTGGAATATGAACTCTAGTGGGTCCATGGGTCTCTTGGTCGTGATGGGCAGCTGAGTGCTTTGCCGCTGCCTGCTGATGCAGAGGTCCAGATGGAACCACTCTGGATGCCACCTGAGAAAACCATGGGCCCACCATTAGACCTCACCATGCCTGCATCACCCTTCAAGGAGCCCTAGAAGCATTCCATGACTAGAAGTGCCTGGCCTTGTGTTCCTGGCACTCCTGGCTTCCTTGGATATGCAGAGGGCTGAGGGAATTGGTATCTCACAGTCCACCTTCAACCATAGGCACACCCCAATTGGGGAGCTCAGAGACAGAAGTGGTCCCACACTACTTCCAGGCACTCCAGGCTCCCCTGCTTTTCTCTCACCTAACCCTGTGTTCTGATCTTTGTTCTCACTTGGAAGGTTGCGAGGTAAAATGTTGACAAAAATAGCAGGTAAGGAATGGATAATGTTTTCGTATAAATATGTCTCAAACACTGCAGAAACAAACTCCTACTAAAAAAAATTACTTTCTATCTGAAATTCTAATTTTACTGGGAGTCCTATATTTTTATTTGTGAAATCTGGAAAGCCTACTCACTTGGATATAGCCAGTAATAAGGCAAAACTCCTTGTTATTTTAGTCCTTGATTAGCTATGTTCAGTTGACCAGCACACTCAACTTCTGTACCCTCATCAGCTCCACTGTCCGGCAGGGTTGGGTGAGACTCAAATGAGATAATGAATGTAAGTGCTATCGGTGTATTATAAACTGCTCTACAGAGGTAAGACAGCATAGTGACTACAGAAATGACTAAGTCTAGTTAAATGCCTAACGGTAACAGAGAAGAACAAAGCTGACGCCATATTGGGTCTCTTCCTTTAGCTCTAACCCTTGTGCTCTGTTGCAAGTGCTTAGTCATGCTGGCTCTGCACCTTTGTAAAAGAATATTGCCTATAGCTTGAAATATCTCAGTGCTCTGCCTTCTAGTCTTAGCCTTTAAATGTATAACAATTTTCCATTCATACAGAGACAGAAAGTTGCAGAACAGAAAATAGCAATTGTCTTGGAACATTACAGGAACATTGTGAGGAGACCTAGGCTGACAGCTGCAAGAACAAAGGATTCCGGCCCCAAGAAGTATGCAACAGCCAGCCACACCCCTTCCCCTTTTAGTATAAAAGAACCCTGCATTTTAACTCCGGTAAGATGGTGCCTTGGGACACCAGTCCACCATCTTCTCAGACTACTGGCTTTCTAAACAAAATAGCTTCTCCTTCTCCGGCACTTTGTATTTTGATTTATTGACCTGTCGTGCAGTGAGCAGTACTAGCTTGGACTCTGTAACATAACCATTTTTAAAAAGTCCTTTTACACTGCTCTCATTTCAGGCTGCAATGTCTGTCCATAGGGGAGACAGGATAGCGTAGTTGTGGACTTCTAAACTCGAAACCTTAGTTTGAACCCTGACTCTACCAGTTAACTAGCTGTGGGATGTTGGACAAACGATTGGCCATGTCTATGCTTCAGACTCCCTCTATGTAAAATAAAGGTACTGTTAGTACAGAGCTCACAGGGTGCTATGTACTCGCACTTACAATAGTATCAGCAGGTAGCGAGTGTTCAACATGTGAGCAGATCATCACTGTTTTGCATCAAACAGGAGATTGCCACCACTACCTTTTTACAAGCATTTCCCCACGATACTGATAGATGTTCTATGAAAAAAAAAAGTTTCTATGATTAAAAATTTGGGAAATGCTACACATCACATGCCCTTTTGAAGCTTCACAGCATATATTCGCACATCAAAGCTACTGAGATGATCCACTGTAGAGAAACTTGTTCTATTTATTGACCCAGGATTTCTTAAACTTATGAATACATAAAATACCTTTTTAATGGCCCATCTATTAACAACCTGTGTAACTATGTAGACATCCTTGTTAAAAAAATCCTTCCAATGCAAGGGAGAAAGTCAAGAGGTATTATTGTTTATGGACAATGGGACAAGACACAAAGCTTATGGAATATCATTAAAAGTGACAAAAATGATCAATAGAGGAAGTACAAATGACGATAAAACTTTACTGAAGTTAGGGGTTGGGATGATTGTTATAGGTGAGCTAAATCTGCATCTACTAAAGAGGGTCAGGAGAGCTCTTATATTAGCACATAAAGCAAGAGTGATATAAACACATTTTTTTTTTTGTAGGTAGGACAGGAACTACCCAAACAACTGAAAACAGCGGTGTGGGGAAGGTATGGGACAGGGATGTTGTCTTTCCTCACCAGCCCCTCTGTAAAGCCTGATTTAAAAAAATATGTACATGTACTACTTGGATAAAAATTTACAAATAAGAAAAAAGACCATTGAATTCTCAAAGTTTTCAGGGTTAGTTAACTCTGGGCTGGGCCAACCCTACAAGTGATGAAAAAGGAATTTCTTGGGACTAGGACACCCACCCCTCCCACCTCCCCCATTTTGACCACAACTGTGGTCAAAATCACAAGCTGTGATCACTCACTGTCAGCCAGCTGGAACGTCATCCATGGCTTTCTACTTGCTCCTTTTCAATCTTGTGCTTCCTTTAATAATCTTTCCTCCCTCCCTTCTCTCTTTTTCACATTTCACGCCATCCTGCCATTCTATATTGTGGTGTAAGATTAAAAAGAAACTAATAAGCCCAGGGCAACTGTGATTGGTGAATTCAACTACCGTACTATCTAGACAATATTATGACTATTTTTTCTGCAGCAACTCCACATATGCCTGCTCCTTTATGGCATGTTTTTTAGCAAAAAGATGCTGAAAAGTCTTAGTAATCCTAAGATAAGGACAATTTCAAGATGCAGCAGGCTTTAGAAATGGGACCCAGATGCACTGTCTAAGCCCCCTTAAATCACCAAAGCAAGTCAAGGTAGCCTGAATGACTGATTAAAGGATTACTTCTGACTGGATTTAATTTCTGGCTCTTTTTGAATTCAGCTGTGGTCTAGATTAAAGCTTTAGTCTTTAGCTCAGAAACATGAATTTGCTTTACATGTGAAGCTCCCATTGGGGACTAATTCTCATCCATCAAATCTCAGCTCATAATTCACCTCCTTTCTCAACTCCATTTTTCTCCTCCTTCTTCAATTTTACTCCTAATTACCCATAGATCTCATACACACCTTTTCTGCCAATGCCTCCTATGCTGTATTACAACCTGTTTACCTGTTTATCCTCACCTTACTTCTTAAAAGGTACATTTTAGACACAAAGGTGGTGTGTATAAACCCCTCCCCTTGCGTGTAGGCAGGACCTGTGAATATGATGGATTATTACTCCATTGATCAGGTTACTTTATAGGGCAAAGGTGAAGGGAGAGTCATTCTGTGATTAACTTATGTTGTGTAAGACTGTCATCGCAGATGGCAGGGACTCAGCACTGCTGATACCTTCATTTTAGCTCATTGAGACAGATTTTGGACTTCTGATCTTCAGAACTGTAAAATTATACATGTGGGTTATTTTAAGCTGCTAAGTATGTGGTAATTTGTTACAGTAACAATAGGAAACTGAGAGAGATTTCAACCTCTGCCCCATTCTATATTCCCTTGGTGACTGTCAATCACTGTGCTTACCTTTCTTCCTCCCCAAAGAGAAGACAGGATCCAGATTTCCTACCCTGGAATTTGAATTTTAAATGAACTGAGACCAGGATGAGAATGGAAAGCATCTGGAGCTAAATCATCCCTGAATAAGTCTTTCAACAGTTGAAATCCCTATAGCCACATTCTTCCCAAGGTTGATTGTTCTGATTACCCTTTGAGCCAGTTAGTGCCCCAGCATCTTTATAAATTCCTTTTTTTTTTTTTTGGCTTAAGCTAGTGAAATGCAATTTCTTTTGCATGCAGCCAAAAAAACCGAACCAAACCAAACCAAACCAAACCAAACCAACGGCAACAAAAAACCTACCAGCTATCATTTTGTCAGCACTTACTATCTTCTTCCTCAAATATTCTCTCCAGCTTGACTTCCCCTCCCAGGTATTGTGCTTTGTCTTTAATTACATTTTAACTCTATTACAATAATTAACTCTTTACAGTAACTCATAATAATTTTAGGATTAGCTATTCTTAGACCCATTTCACTGAAGGGAAACAGACAAAAAAGGGTTAACTTGTCCAATGCCACATGGCTATCTCATGACAGCACCTGAATTCAAACATGGGTCTCTTCGCAACAGGGAAGAGATATGGGAACATATGTATATGTATAACTGATTCACTTTGTTATAAAGTAGAAACTAACACACCATTGTAAAGCAATTATACCACAATAAAGATGTTAAAAAAAACAAAAACAAAAACAAAAACATGGGTCTCTTATTTTCAAAGGTCCATTTGCCTGGCCACGAAGCTATATTCCTTTAAAATAAGTGATGTCTGTCAAAGAAAGAAGAGGCAGTCCTCTCAGAGAGAACGGGAGAATCTAACGTTAAGGGCAAGGAATAGGCTATGTAGTTGCTGTAGATATAGAAGCTAAGAGGGGAGGCTATTTTCAAAAGGCAGGAAACACCTGGCTAGAGGATGAATCTATCAAACAACTCTGGTTGCTCCTCTCAGTATCGTGTTCTGTGCCGTGATGTTTGGATCACATATTAAGCAAAAGAATTATGAGAAACAAAAGACATAGTTTCTGTTCCCATGAGTCTCAGTAATGTACTTTTGATGATAAGACCAATGGAAGCAAAGGAAAGGGCTGTTGGGGGGATTACAGGAGATATTGCAGGGGAATCTCTCAGCAAGGTGTTTGGCCAGTATCAAGGCTAAATAAACATTTGCTCTAATTCGAGGACTGATGAACCCCTCTGTCAAGGAAGAGAGTCTTCCTTTAGCTACGCTAGTGCCTCCACCTGAGGGTTGCTCCAGCTTATAGCCCTGATCCAAGGTTGGTTGGTTTCCCATTTGCCAGTCTGAGGGCAATCTTATTTTTTTCTTATTTCGGTTCCTTGGATGGCTTTTCACTTTTTGTTCTCATACCTCATCACCAATGCCTGTCGGATAATGTGGCAGGATGGAGTTTTCTCCTTCCACCCCGTGCCCCGCCCCATCCTCTCCCTTCCTCAATAGTGTGGCCATCATCTCTTTGATGAGATGAAAAAATATGAACATAACAATGCACTGGAGCTATACTTTTAGCAACATTAGCCAGACAAAGATTGATTGTCTTTGAAGATTCCCACTGAGGCTGGATTATTCAATCTAACATCCTCCAGAAAGAATGGAAGGACCTAAAACCTTCTTCTCCAGTGCCACCTGAGGGAAACTTATACAGAGTCGGGGTCTAGAGGAAAAGATGAAGGCCTGGAGGAAGCGAAGAGATAAAAAGACCAAAAGAGACAAAAGGGAGAACTGGTGGAACAGAGAGGAGGTGGACTGAGAGACAACGAGAGGGACACGTACACTCCTTCATTCATTCTATGGATACTTATGGGCACCTACTGTATTTCAGAGAATGTGGTCATGGGAAAAGAAGGCCCCTGACCTCAAGGAATTTACATGACAGTCAATAAACTGGCGAAGAAATGGACAAACCAGATGATTTCTGAGGGTGGTGAGTTCTAAGACGAAGACACAAGAGGATGATGTACTGGAGAGTGCCTGGGGATTAGAGTTGGGGGCAGCGATACTGGATGGAGGGCTTGGGAAGGTCTCTGAAGAGATGACAGTTAAGCTGAGATCTGAATGATGAGCAGGCAGCATGTGGAGATGAAAAGAAAGAGTGGTCCAGGCAAAACCAAAGCCAAAACCAAAACTGCAAGAGAACATGAAGGTGCAGAGAAAACTGGTCCAGGTAAAAAGAGAAGGACAAAAGTCTCGGTGGTCATGTACCTGCCATGGTCAAGCAATGGGAAACAGACCTCAGGGAGAGATGTTCCTGCTCCAGCCTTTGGAGCACAGGTATAGGCAGGTTGGTCCATGGTAAGAATTTTCTCTCAGATAGTGGACTCCACTCCACTCTCTCAGATAGTACCCTTCCAAATATTCAGGGGAAGCACAGGGATAAGGTTGCCCCTTTTACAGATGAGGAACCCTAGGCACAAGAGTGGAGATGATACTCCCAGAGAAACAGAGCAAATAAGTGGCTGAGCGAAGGGCTCGAGCGTATCACAGCCACATGATGTGTCTCTTAAGCATCTCTTAAGTGATGCATCACACAACACATCCCTTAAGCCACACAGATGTTCTCTGGATCCAGCTCTTGGGCTGCCTGCTTTCAAAGAATACGTTTCTCTCTTTTCTTTACTCTTTCCACTGCATCTTAAAGAAACCTGGAGTGACATCATTCTTAGTTAATATTAACCTTCATTATTTGGCAGTTCTGTCATTTTCCTCCTGTTTCCTGTCTCTTCTTCTTTCCTTGTGAAGTCAAGCCTGCCTCCCCCCACTTCGTTTATGGAGCTGCTGACCCCTCCAGCAGGCCTCTAGAGATAGGGTCTTCTTGGCCAGAAGGGAACACAGCCACTTCAATGTCTCAGAGAAAGGGAGGTAGGCTTAAAATCACAATGTCCCTTACCAAGTATCCAGGAGCATGGGGTTGGCAGGGCCTATCTCTGACCTCTCCCCCTCTGCTTATTCTAACATTCCCACTCATCCTGAGAGCAGATGTCGTAGGGATTCTCGAACTTTGTAGAAGGTACTGGAATTCTGTGTGGATCCTGGGAGGAATGCAAATTCCAGGGTGCTACCACCAGAGACTCTGATTCAGTGGCCCTGAGATGAGGCCCAGGAATCTGAAGTTACAAAGCCCTCTCCATTGATTTTTTTTCTCTCAATCAAATTAAATCTGATTCTGGAGACGGAACTAGTCTGATTTCATCTTTTAATTCAAATACACATGTTAATATGAGTTTCAGGAGTATTTAAATATAATTTAAATTTAATATTGAGTAAAGCTAAGATATTAAAACTGAGAAATAAATGAAAGGATTCATATTAAAGAAGGCTAAAATGATATAATTATTGATAATTTATCCACTTTAAAGTTGTAAAAACAACTAAAACATCAAGTTGCTGTTTCCAATTATTTGTTAAAAAAATAACTTGACTCCAAGCCTGAATCTCAGTCAATATTAGGGACTCTCCCTTCCCGGAGGTCAGAGAATCAACAAGGCCTAGATGGTGTCTGAAAAGCAGTGAGGGTCCTCTAATAACCTGTCTGCCATGGATGCCCTAATAGCTGCATTTTCTAAATGTATCCTTGAATATCCCTTGAATCTGACAGGTATCACTTGAGTTGGACAGCTCTGCTGCTTCCTGGCTGGGCTTGGGTTCTGGGAACCTGCGGGGAGGGAGACGGAAGGCTAGGACCCTGGTGTCAAGTGTCCAGCCTCTCCAGGTCGCCAAGGAGTTATTCCCTCCATCCCACCTGGCACCTTCTTCTGGAGGCCTCTGCAGAGTCGTGTGGCGGTCATGGCTCCCAAGGGAAGCTGAAGAATTCCTCTCCTTACCCATCAGGGAACCACTCAGGAATATGCATTTATAATAAATTCCCCTGAGGAATTCTGACCTAAGTGGTCTTTGGACCGACTTCTGGTAATGCTGCCTTAGGGAATGCATTCTGGATTCATTTGTTCTTTCATTCATTTTATTCATTCATTCATTCACAAGTGTTTATTGACTGTACCAGGTACTGTTTTAGACACCGAAGAAGGAGCAGTGATCAAAGCAGGCAGAAGTCCTGCCCTCATGGAGCTTACATTTCTCGGTCGTTAGGCGACAAACAGGTTAACAAAGAAATACACATGCGGCATAGTGTCAGATGGTGATGGGGAGAAGGATGCAGGGGAAAGGGAAGAGGGGCAAGGGTACTACTTTATAAAGGGTGATCAGGTCTCCTGGAGGAGATGTCACCTGGGGCAAGGCCTGGGGGCAGTAAGACTGTTCTCTAGGAAAATGAGTCCTGAGCAGAGACCCGCACAGATCTGAGGCTGGGGTGAGCCTGGTGCCTCTGAAGGACAGTGGGAGACCAGTGTGGCTAGAGCAGGATGGGGGAGGCAAGAGGAGGACCGAGTTACATGGCTATAGGCAGGGCCAGTCAGGAGGCCATCTGGGCCACGGAAGGATTTAGACTTGTATTAGATTTTGTAGGATAAACCCCTTTGGATGCTGGGGGTGACCACCACGGTGCGCGCTGCTGGTGCCCTGCCTGGGCCTCTGGGACGCCTTTTCCGTGCTCTGTGTGTCCCTCCCCCAGCTTCTCTGAGCGTTCAGAGGACGACCCACGCACACGGGAGGCATCACCCCCGGGAGGACCAGATGAGCCAGAAGAGCTTGCAGAGCTGAAGGCCTGCCTGGGAGCTGTGGCCCCAAGTCAGTGCTGACTGGTGTGGTTACAAAGGTCCACCTTCTCCCCTTCCCTGGCCTGATGCCTGCGCACCACTCTCTCACTGGCGCTTTGTCGCTTGTACCAAATCTTTGCTTCAAGTTCTGCTTCTGGGAGAACCCATGCCATGACAACCCCTGGGTTGGCTAATTAATACCCACTGAGCCCTCTCTTTGTCAGACCAGGTCCCTCGTCCCCTATGGCGAGCTGGCTGGCAGCCTCCAGCAGTGATTTTGTGTAATCCCCACTTGCCTCCTATTCCTTTGGCTTTATCTTCCAGACCCTTCTGAATTCCAACATCTCCTTATTACTGAGAGTTCAAAGTGTAATTCTGGGGCGGCAGACTTTCCCATCCAAGAGAGTTTCGGTGTCGGCTCTGACACTTGCTGGTTTTGTGGCCTGTGCCATCTGAGCTGCAGTTTCCTCTTATGGGAAACAGTGACAATCAAGCCACCTGGCCAGGTGGCTGTGCTGGTTAAATGCCACAAAGCACACGGAGTGCCTGGAGTTGCTCAACAAATACCATAACCTGCCTCTCCTGTCCCACCCTTAGAGCTTAAAACTCTCCTCCCTTTCCTCAAGGAGTTGAAGAAGGCTTTTGAAAATGATTACACGAATAGCAAACATATTTGCATATTGACTAATACTCCAGGAGAGTCCTAAATGCTTTGCACATGTTCTCTCTCTGAGCTCTCTTATGTTGTCTGTGATTTACTTGAAACCTTTGAGCCAGACAATGTATTCTTGCGTGTGTGTGTGTGTGTGTGTGTTTGAGATTGCAGTTTAGTAGTCATCCGGGTGCAGCTGGTATTCCAACGTGGGCTGAATGTCCAGAAGTGGTCTGTGTGCACTCTACCCAGGAGGCCTCACCCAGGGCTAATGCAGACTTCTGTATCTGCATCACCATCAAGATCAGATGTGTTGCCTGTTAACTCAGAGAATGTCAGAAATGTTTCCTTACTGGTGAAATTAGTGGCTTGTTAAATAACATGGCAACTGTTAGAAATGCGTTTCAATGAGGAAATAAAAATCTTCAAGATATTTGGGCTGGATAAAATATTTTAGAAATGCTCTCTACCTTTGCGTGAGTTGGGTGTAAAAAACCAGAAAGACCTGCAGCCTGAATCCTTAGAAGTAACTCAAGAGGGCTGACTCCCTAATCTGTCAGGTGTCCAGCATAAGCAAGGAAGAAGGTTCTGGAGCCTGATGCCAATTATAACGTGAGCAGGATCCCTGCCTCAGCAGTCACCATGTGTCTGCTCTGAGGGAACCTCCCATACAAATGGGGGTGGGAACATGAAGGGACTGAGAACTTCGTGGAACTTACAGGCAGGCACTATGGATCTTTTGGGTTTGCTTGCTAATAAATATGTATATGTATGGCAGAATTTTGAAATTTCCTTCCTACTTAACCTGGTGGTTAGCTTGTAGACAAGTTGGCCAACTCTTCCCTGCCTCAACCCTCTTTGGTTAGCCGCATCTACCTAAAAGAACCCAAGAAATGTGCAAGATGAAATCGGCTTGGGTTGGTTCGCAATAAATCCTACAGTGGAGGTACTCCAGTTAGAGGAGTCAAGCCACTTGTCTGGGATCGCCAGGAAGCAGCAGAAGCAGGGTCCCAGCCACACTCAATGCAGAGTTCACTCTCTTGAACACTGTTGTTCTACCACCAGACACCCCTCTGTTATCAGCACCTCCTCCATTTTTCTCCATGGATAGCCATCCATGGCATGACTGACATTTGGGCTGGAGAATTCTCTGTTGTGGAGCTGCCCTGTGTATTGCAGGATGTTTGGCGGCAACCCTGCCAATAGCATCCCCTACCCCTGTTGTGACAATCAAAAGTGTCTCCAGTCATCGTCAGATGTTCGCGGGGAGCAAAGCTGCTCCTGGTTGAGAGGCACTGGTATAGATCCTACCTCCTTGGCGAAATGCTACCTCTTCTTACAAAAATAGCAATGTTTTCCTGAGCGCTTACTGTGTGTCAGGCACTGTACCCAGAGCTGTAGCTGTGGATTAGGTATTACTAAGCACAATGTCAGCTCAGAGGGGTAAGACGTGTTTACTCTAGCTGCTCCAGGTAAAAGTATGAGGAGCTGACTCAACATTGCCTACAAGATATGCCAGACTTTTACTGAGCCTGTGTGCTTGTGTGCCTGTTGCAAACAGACCTAAGCCAATGGTGCCCTTCACAGCTGTAAGGCTGTTTTGCACAGACATGCGTAATATCTCACTGCTAGAGGTCCTTGAGGTCTACAGACCCTGCCAGACAGGACACACAGTGCACAATGGCCAGGCCCCATATGACAATACAACTCTGGCTCACAACCTCTATAGCAACCAGTCCAGAATGGTCTGGCTGTTCGATGACCGCCAACTTCCTTATATATTTTGGCCCCATCTCAAACTCAGGACCAGCCAGAGAAAGCCGAACACATCCCTCAAGCCAATCACATGGGACTCCCTGCGTCTAGTTATCCCGTCTCCAGCTTCTTCATGCCAACAACCTGAAGCCTTCCCTTCCTCTCATTGTACAGTTTTCCCACTCCACTGGCTAATGCTAGTGATGGTGGTGGACTCCCTTGCTGGAGCAAGCTCTGAATAAATAGCCTCTGAGTTTTCTCCCATGGGTGGTCTCCATTTATTTCCACAGTCTCCTTCCCACCACCTTGCCACCAGGTAGTACGCTACAAGGGAAGCAGGTCTCAGGAGGAATTCTGCCACCCATACCAATACTGAGTAGCAAGCAAGCACAAAAGCTGTTATCCAAGCTTGCTCTGCAGGCTTGTGGAAGCCCTGGCCCTCGGTTTGCCCATATGCTTCCAAAGTTTCTTGCACAAAGCTTCAACAGGAGGTAGAAAAGATCACACTCTAGACAAGAGAGGCAAGACACCTTAACTGTCCTCTTGGAATCCCCTTCTCAGGATCTGAACGAGGATCAAATGGGAGTCCTAAGCCTTGTGTCCCACCCGAGAGGGTTTAGGCTGCGGGGTTCACTAAATTCTTATCTTCCTGTTCATACAAGGGCACGCATGCCTGTGCAATATTTATATCCTTTCTACATATATTGAATACCACTTATTGCACCAATGAGACATGACTTTTGATATCCCTGATGCTACTCTGTAAACCCTCTAGCACAGATCAAAAGAGCCCGATTGGGAGAGCTGCCACAGAGCTCTGGGGCGTGCATGCTTAATTAGGATTTTTTTAAATGTGCTATCAGTCCCAGGAGGGTGGATTCCCTGAGAAGGGAGTGTTGGAACAGTATGTGGCACTTAGCAGGTGTTGAGCTATTATGTTTTGTACGACAGGATAAGATGGAAACATCAAGGTGATGTGTCCCAGATGGCCCTCACCTACCCAGGTGGTCACTGGATGAGGTGTGCTCACGTGTGGTTCTGAGAACTCCACCAGCCTGTCCCTGGAGCTCTAGGCTCAGTGCACTTTCTGCTCTTCCTGGACAGTGGGCCCCTCTTCTGTAACCTTCCTCCAGGATCAGCATCTAGCTCCCCAGGCCTCCTGATCCTTCACCTCTTCTGTGTCAGGTCTCAAGAGTTTCTTTTGTCCTTTCATTCAAGAGAATCCTGCCTTCCCTTTTCACGCAATTCCTCATCCCCAGGTCTTCTCTTTTCTCTCTTCTGTCCATTAATCTGTAATTCTCTCTTTTCTTTACATGGGAAAAAGATGACTGTTTAAATCCACAGCCTTGGTTCTAATGAACCCCCAAGACAGTATTGATAACACTGTTTTCTTGATGACTGGGACTGTAAATCAATCAACAGGAACTTCAGTTGAATAGTCAGGAGACCAGAATGCAGAGCTCTCATGTCCTGTGAGGATAGCAGAGCTCAACAGGAAGAACAGAGACACCCCTTCTTCCCTGGCAAAGACTCAGCCAATGAAAAGCCATGAACTCTTTGTTCACTGGAGCCCTCCCAACTCCCTTTTCCTCTTTATAAAAGCATGCACCTCCCCTCGCCGTGGGGGGATTTGCATGGGGCTCATCATGACTGCAGACTCTGAATTGCAATTCTCTGCTGAACCTGAAAAAACCAATCTCAGCCAGAGAAATATTTGGCAGTCTATTTGTTTCTGGGTCAACATTTTGACGGTCTGTGCGCAGAGCACAGACACTGCTGAATGCTGTGGGGCTGGTGAGCAAACAGGTGCTGTACCCACAGTTTAGCTCAGTGTTGCTCGTTACTTTTCTCTTCAACCCTGGAGCTGGAAGATATGTCTTTCTCCTGAATCTGAGCTCATTCCCTCTTTGTGTTTGAAACTCTCCAGGCTTTATGTGGGATCTACTTTAAGGTTTCATTTTTCTGGTTAAGGCCTTGTTCTGTAGGCGAGAACACTTTTGGCACTTAAGTGTGAAAAAAACTTTTTTTATATTAAAGTATAGTTGATTTACGATATTATATTAGTTTCAGATGTATAGCACCGTGATTCAGTATTTTTACAAATTATACTCCATTAAAAGTTATTACAAGAAAATGTCTATAATTCCCTGTGTTGTAAAACATATCCTTGTTGGTTATCTATTTTACACATAGTAGTTTGTATCTCTTAATCCCATACTCCTCACTTGTCCTTCCCTAGTCCTTCTCCCCTTTGGTAACCACTAGATTGCTTTCTATATCTGTGAGTTTATTTCTGTTTTGCATATACCTTTGAGGGTTTTTTTTAACATCTTTAATGGAGTATAATTGCTTTACAAAGTTGCATTAGTTTCTGCTGTATACCAAAGTGAATCAGCTATACATATACATATACATATATCCCCATATCTCCTCCCTCTTGCGTCTCCCTCCCACCCTCCCTATCCCACCCCTCTAGGTCGTCACAAAGCACTGAGCTGATCTCCCTGTGCTATGCAGCTGCTCCCCACTAGCTATCTACTTTACATTTGGTAGTGTATATATGTCCATGCCACTCTCTCACTTCGTCCCAGCTTACCCTCCCTCCTCCCTGGGTCCTCAAATCCATTCTCTACATCTGCATCTTTAAACCTGTCTTGACCCGAGGTTCATCAGAATCATTTTTTTTTTAACATTCCATATATATGTGTTAGCATACAGTATTTGTTTTTCTCTTTCTGACTTACTTCACTCTGTATGACAGACTCTATGTCCATTCACCTCACTACAAATAGCTCGGTTTCATTTCCTTTATGGCTGAGTAATATTCGATTGTATATATGTGCCACATCTTCTTTATCCATTCATCTGTCGATGGACACTTAGGTTGCTTCCATGTCCTGGCCATTGTAAACAGAGCTACAGTGAACATTGTGGTACATGACTCTTTTTGAATTACGGTTTTCTCACGGTATATGCCCAGTAGTGGGACTGCTGGGTCGTAGGGTAGTTCTATTTCTAGTTTGTTAAGGAATCTCCATACTGTTCTCCATAGTGGCTATGTCAAGTTACATTCCCACCAACAGTACGAGAGGGTTCTCTTTTCTCTACATCCTCTCCAGCATTTATTGTTTGTAGATTTTTTGATGATGGCCATTCTGACGGGTGTCAGGTGATACCTCATTGTAGTTTTGATTTGCATTTCTCTAATGATTAGTGATGTTGAGCATCCTTTCATGTGTTTGTTGGCAATCTGTACGTCTTCTTTGGAGAAATGTCTATTTAGGTCTCCTGCCCAATTATGGATTGGGTTGTTTGCTTTTTTGATATTGAACTGCATGAGCTGCTTGTATATTTTGGAGATTAATCCTTTGTCAGTTGCTTTGTTTGAAAAGGTTTTCTCCCATTCTGAGGGTTGTCTTTTCATCTTGTTTAGAGTTTCCTTTGCTGGGCAAAAACGTTTAAGTTTCATTAGGTCCAATTTGCTTATTTTTGTTTTTATTTCCATTTCTCTAGGAGGTGGGTCAAAAAGGATCTTGCTGTGGTTTATGTCATAGAGTGTTCTGCCTATGTTTTCCTCTAAGAATTTTATAGTGTCTGGCCTTACATTTAGGTCTTTAATGCATTTTGAGTTTATTTTTGTGTATGGTGTTAGGAAATGTTCTAATTTCACTCTTTTACATGTAGCTGTCCAGTTTTCCCAGCACCGCTTATTGAAAAGGCTGTCTTTTCTTCATTGTATATTCTTGCCTCCTTTGTCAAAAATAAGGTGACCATATGTGCATGGGTTTATCTCTGGGCTTTCTATCCTGTTCCATTGATCGATATTTCTGTTTTTGTGCCAGTACCATACTTTGTTGATTACTGTAGCTTTGTAGTATAGTCTGAAATCTGGGAGCCTGATTCCTCCAGCTCCATTTTTCTTTCTCAAGATTGCTTTGGCTATTCGGGGTCTTTGGTGTTTCCAGACAAATTGTGAAATTTTTTGTTCTAGTTCTGTGAAAAATGCCACTGGTAGTTTGATAGGCATTGTGTTGAATCCGTAGATTGCTTTGGGTAGTACAGTCATTTTCACAATGTTGATTCTTCCAATCCAAGAACATGGTATATCTCTCCATCTGTTTGTATCATCTTTAATTTCTTTCATCAGTGTCTTATAGTTTTCTGCATACACGTCTTTTTTCTCCTCAGCTAGGTTTATTCCTAGGTATTTTATTCTTCTTGTTGTAATGGTAAATGGGAGTGTTTCATTAATTTCTCTTTCAGATTTTTCATCATTAGTGTATAAGAATGCAAGAGATTTCTCTGCATTAATTTTGTATTCTGCTACTTTACCAAATTCATTGATTAGCTCTAGTAGTTTTCTGGTACCATCTTTAGGATTTTCTATGTATAGTATCATGTCATCTGCAAACAGTGACAGCTTTACTTCTTCTTTTCCAATTTGGATTCCTTTTATTTCTTTTTCTTCTCTGATTGCTATGTCTAAAACTTCCAAAACTATGTTGAATAATCGTGGCGAGAGAGGGCAACCTCGTCTTGTTCTTGATCTTAGTGGAAATGGTTTCAGTTTTTCACCATTGAGAATGATGTTTGCTGTGGGTTTGTCATATATGGCCTTTATTACATTGAGATAAGTTCCCTGTATGCCTACTTTCTGGAGGGTTTTTATCATAAATGGGTGTTGAATTTTGTCAAAAGCTTTTTCTGCATCTATTTAGATGATCATATGGTTTTTCTCCTTCAGTTTGTTAATATGGTTGATCACACTGACTGATTGAGTATATTGAAGAATCCTTGAATTCCTGGGATAAACCTCATTTGATCATGGTGTATGATCCTTTTAATGTGCTGTTGGATTCTGTTTGCTAGTATTTTATTGAGGATTTTTGCATCTATGTTCATCAGTGATATTGGCCTGTAGTTTGCTTTTTTTGTGTGTGACATCCTTGTCTGGTTTTGGTATCAGGATGATGGTTGCCTCGTAGAATGAGTTTGGGTGTCTTCTTCCCTCTGCTATATTTTGGAGGAGTTTGAGAAGGATAGGTGTTAGCTCCTCTCTAAATATTTGATAGAATTCACCTATGAAGCCATCTGGTCCTGGGCTTTTGTTTGTTGGAAGATTTTAAATCACAGTTTCAATTTCAGTGCTTGTGATTGGTCTGTTTATATTTTCTATTTCTTCCTGGTTCAGTCTCAGAAGCTTGTGCTTTTCGAAGAATTTGTCCATTTCCTCCAGGTTGTCCATTTTATTACCATATAGTTGCTTGTAGTAATCCCTCATGATCCTTTGTATTTCTGCTGTGTCAGTTGTTACTTATCCTTTTTCGTTTCTAATTCTGTTCATTTGAGTCTTCTCCCTTTTTGTCTTGGTGAGTTTGGCTAATGGTTTATCAATTTTGTTTATCTTCTCAAAGAACCAGCATTTAGTTTTATGGATCTTTACTATCATTTCCTTCATTTCTTTTTCACTTATTTCTGATCTGATCTTTGTGATTTCTTTCCATCTGCTAACTTTGGGGGTTTTTTGTTCTGCTTTCTCTAATTGCTTTAAGTGTACAGTTAGGTTGTTTATTTGAGATGTTTCTTGTTTCTTGAGGTAGGATTGTATTGCTATAAACTTCCCTCTTAGAACTGCTTTTGCTGCATCTCATAGGTTTTCGGTTGTTGTGTTCTATGTATTTTTTGAATTCCTCTTTGATTTCTTCAGTGATTCCTTGGTTATTTAGTATTGTATTGTTTAGCCTCCATGTGTTTGTATTGTTTACAGAATTTTTCCTGTAATTGATATCTAGTCTCATAGAGTTGTGGTCAGAAAATATACTTGATACGATTTCAATTTTCTTAAATTTACCAAGGCTTGATTTGTGACCCAAGATATGATGTATCCTGGAGAATGTTCCATGAGCACTAGAGAAGAAAGTGTATTCTGTTGTTTTTGGTTGGAATGTCCTATAAATATCAATTAAGTCCATGTTGTTTAATGTATCATTTAAAGCTTGTGTATCCTTATTTATTTTAATTTTGGTCGATCTGTCCATTGGTGAAAGTGGGGTGTTAAAGTCACTTACTATAATTGTGTTACAGTCGATTTCCCCTTTCATGGCTGTTAGCATTTGCCTTATGTATTGAGGTGCTCCTATGTTGGGTGCATAAATATTTACAATTGTTATATCTTCTTCTTGGATTGATCCTTTGATCATTATGTAGTGTCCTTCTTTGTCTCTTATAATAGTCTTTATTTTAAAGTCTATTTTGTCTGATATGAGAATTGCTACTCCAGATTACTTTTGATTTCCATTTGCATGGAATATATTTTTCCATCCCCTCACTTTCAGTCTGTACGTGTCCCTAGGTCTGAAGTAGATCTCTTGTAGACCCAGCATATAAATGGGTCTTGTTTTTGTATCCATTCAGCGAGCCTGTGTCTTTTGGTTGAGGCGTTTAATCCATTCACATTTAAGGTAATTATCGATATGTATGTTCCTATTACCATTGTGTTAATTGTTTGGGGTTTGTTTTTGTAGGTCCTTTTCTTCCCTTGTGTTTCCCATTTAGAGAAGTTCTTTTAACATTTGTTGTAGAGCTGGTTTGGTGCTGAATTCTCTTAGTTTTTGCTTGTCTGTAAAGCTTTTGAATTCTCTGTTGAATTTGAATGAGATCCTTGCCGGGTAGAGTAATCTTGGTTGTACGTTCTTCCTTTTCATTGCTTTAAATATGTCCTGCCACTCCCTTCTGGCTGCAGAGTTTCTGCTGAAAGATCAGCTGTTAACCTTATGGGGATTCCCTTGTATGTTATTTGTTGCTTTTCCTTTGCTGCTTTTAATATTTTTACTTTGTATTTAATTTTTGATAGTTTCATTAATATGTGTCTTAGTATGTTTTTCCTTGGATTTATCCTGTATGGGACTCTCTGAACTTCCTGCACTTGATTGACTATTTCCTTTCCCATATTAGAGAAGATTTCAACTATAATCTCTTTAAATATTTTCTCAGTCCCTTTTTTTTTCTCTTCTTCTTCTGGGACCCCTATAATTAGAATCCTGGTGCTTTTAGTTTTGTCCGAGAGGTCTCTGAGATTCTTCTCAATTCTTTTCATTCATTTTTCTTTATTCAGCTCTTCAGTAGTTATTTCCACTATTTTATCTTCCAGGTCACATATCCGTTCTTCTGCCTCAGTTATTCTGCTTGATTCCTTCTAGCATATTTTTAATTTCATTTATTGTGTTGTTCATCATGGTTTGCTGTTTAGTTCTTCTAGTGCCTTGTTAAACTTTTCTTGTATTTTCTCCATTCTGTTTCCAAGATTTTGGATCATCTTTACTATCATTATTCTGAATTCTTTTTCAGGTAGACTGCCTATTTCCTCTTCATTTGTTTGGTCTGGTGTGTTTTTACCTAGCTCCTTCTTCTGCTGCGTATTTCTCTGTCTTTGCATTTTGTTTAACTTACTGTGTTTGGGGTCTCCTTTTCGCAGGCTGCAGGTTCATAGTTCCCATTATTTTTGGTGTCTGCCTCCAGTGGCTAAGGCTGGTTCAGTGGGTTTTGTAGGTTTGCTGTTGGAGGGAACTGGTGCCTGTGCTCTGGTGGGTGGGGTTGAATCTTGTGCTTTTGGTGGCAGGGTTGCATCCGGTGGTGTGTTTTTGGGTGTCTGTGAACTTAGTATGATTTTAGGCAGCTTGTCTGCTAATGGGTGGGGTTGTGTTCCTGTCTTGCTAGTTGTTTGGCATAGGGTGTCCAGCACTGGAGCTTGCTGGCTGTTGGGTGGAGCTGGGTCTTAGTGTTGAAATGGAGATCTCTGGGTGAGCCCTCACCAATTGATATTTCATGGGACCAGAAAGTCTCTGGTGGTCCAATGTCTTGGATTCGCTCTCCCATCTTGGAGGCTCAGGCCCAATACCCTGCTGGAGCACCAAGACCCTGCAAAGCACACGACTTGGAAGGAAAAAAAAAACAGATAGAACCCCAAACGAAAGGGTAAAAGCAAAACTAAACAGCAAAATCACACAAAGAAACATACACACACACACACACACACACACACACACACACACACTGAGAAAAAAAGAAGAAAACAAAGAAAAAGAACAGACAGAACCCTAGGACAAATGGTAAAAGCAAACCTAAACAGAGAAAATAACACAAAGAATCATACACATACACACTCACAAGAAGAGAAAAAAGATAAAATAATAATTAAATAAGAAAATAAATAAAAAATTAAAAGAAAGAGAAGAGAGTAACCAAGCCAATAAACAAATCCACCAATGATAACAAGCACTAAAAACTAAACTAAGATAAATGTAAAACCAAAACCAAATCAGACGCAGAAAGCAAACCCCAAGTCTACAGTTGCCCCCAACGTCCACTGCCTCAGTTTTGGGAACATTCATTGTCTATTCAGGTATTCCACATATGCAGCGTTTATCAAGTTGACTGTGCAGATTTAATCTGCTGCTCCTGAGGCTGCATGGAGAAATTTCCCTTTCTCTTCTTTGTTCGCACAGCTCCTGGGGTTCAGCTTTGGTTTTGGCCCCACCTCTCCTGTAGGTCGCCCTCAGGCGTCTCTTCCCCGCCCAGACACGGGGGGGCTAAAGCAGCAGCTGATTAGGGCTATCTTGCTCACTCAGGCCGGGAAGAGGGAGGGGTACGGTAGTCATAATTGGATTGCAGGGTGAGCCTTCCGTGGCAGAGGCTGATATGACATTGCAACAGCCTGAGGCATGCCATGTGTTTTCCCAGGGAAGTTGGCCCTGGATCATGGGACCCCGGCAGTGGTGTGCGGCACAGGCTCCTGGGGTGGGTGTGGACAGTGACCTGTGCTTGCACACGGGATTCTTGTTGGCAGCAGCAGCAGTGTTAGCAGTTCATGCCCATCTCTGGGTCCGAGCTGATAGTTGTGGCTCACTCCCGTCTCTGGAGCTCATTTAGGCGGTGCTCTGAATCCCCTCTCCTTGCGCACCCTGAAACAATTGTCTCTTGCCTCTTAGGCAGCTCCAGACTTTTTCCCGGACTCCCTCCTGGCTAGCTGTGGAGCACTAGCCCCCTTCAGGCTGTGTTCACACAGCCAACCTCAGTCCTCTCCCTGGGATCTTACCTCTGAAGCCCAAGCCTCAGCTCCCAGCCCCAACCCACCCCGGCAGGTGAGCAGACAACATCTCAGGTTGGTGAGTACTGGCTGACACTGATCATCTGGGTGGGAATCTCTCTGCTTTGACCTCTGCACCCCTGTTGCTGCGCTCTCCTCCATGGCTCTGAAGCTTCCCACCACCACCCCACCTCTGCCAGTGAAGGGGCTTCCTAGTGTGTGGAAACTTTTCCTCCTTCACAGCTCCCTCCTAGAGGTGCAGGTCATGTCCCTATTCTTTCATCTCTGTTTTTCCTTTTTTCTTTTGCCTTACCCAGGTACATGGGGAGTTTCTTTCCTTTGGGGAAGTCTGAGGTCTTCTGCCAGCATTCAATAAGTTTTCTGTAGGAGTTGTTCCGCATGTAGATGTACTTTGATGTATTTGTGGGGAGGAAGGTGATCTCCAGGTCTTACTACTCTGCCATCTTGTAGGTCTCCTCTATAACTTTGCTTTTAAGATGAGACTGTTTCAACTGAAGCTGGCTGAGATACTTTCTGCTGATTCCTCTAGGAACAGAGGCTGCTTCAGTGAAACTGTGTCTGTTCAGCTATTGGCCCATTCCTTTGGAATAGGGGCTGCTCCCTGGAAACTGGCTGAAAAAAACTTTTGGCCTGGCTCCTCCCAGACCAAGCTGTCTCCTTAGAACTGGATGGTATTAGCTTGCAAGCTGTTTGAATTGACTGTTTGTACTGTAAGCTGTTTGAATATGGTTTTTCTACTCTAGAGAAAAACCTCTGAGAAATAGGATCCTAGTTATGTAAATATTTTAGGGAACACTCCCACCAGGGACTCCAGCTGATTTTATATTTAAAAACCACGATTCTTCGTCATACACATTTCTAACTGATTGGACTGACCTAACCAAAGGCAATTTTGAGTATCAATGGCCATTATGGGGAACTTTTGAAATCCCCAACTTAATTTTCTTAAAATTGGACTACAATAGTTTACATTTTTTTCAGAACTGAGTGGAATGCTTATTTGGATTGGTATTTTGAGGCTTTCAAATGTTATGAGGAACCTAAAATTGCCTTTCTGCAACATAAGGTTTTAAGATTGATTGAGATCTTACAAACAAAGAATTAAGGAAAGAAAAAAGTGGCTTTCAAAGCCTCAGGCTCTTCTTCCTTGGCTTCTTTGTCTCAGGCTCTGCCTCTGGCACCATCTCCCTCTTTCCTTTCTACCCTGACTTTGACTCCTCTATACCCTCAGTTCCCCCATCCTAATTCTATCGCTAAACTTTCTCTTTTCTCTGAAACCCTCCATTCTCTTTTTCTCTGACCTTGTCAGACCTGTCCCTTTAAAATTGAGCCTTCTGAGGATCCAGAGTCTAAATCCTTAATTTCTTATATTCCCTGGACTAAAGCTGAACTGTGAGCCACAAAGATGATCCCCCAAATAACTGAAAATCCTCATGTTTGCTGAGGAATTAACATAGTCACTCAAACGTATCAGTATAGTTTCTTTGGCTTATATCAGCTAGTTCATTATGCTTGCTGGTGAAGGTCAGACCCAGCATTGGATGAAAACAGCAAATTGGGAAAATCCTGAAAGTTCTCTAGAATCATAATTGGGAAACCAGCCCACTAACTTCATCAGCCTCAAACACTTGCTAGGTGACTTCATTAAGCACAGTAATTCCTAGGGCCTTTCCAAAGCCTTTTGATTGGAACAAAATTCAGCCTTACACACAAAGATCTAATGAATCCAATTATGACTATTACAATTAACTTCAGATTGATTTTAAAGAAAATTCTAGTCTTCCTTCAGATGCTGATTTCACCCAGGGAAGCTTTTAACTCTATGTTAATGGGCTGAACTGGGACCCTTCCCTTCTAGTAAAAAGGCCAGAATGGGATGGGAAACTATGTCCATTCCAGATTTAGTGACTCTGGCGAATCAGCTCTCTCACACTCTACAAGAGTCACCAAAAAGGAAAACTGCCAAAATTCTTCTTCAACTCCAGCAAATGAAGGCTCCTAAAGAAAACCCAAAGCCTTCGAGTTTCTGCTATTATTGCAGACAGCCAAGACATTGACAAAGAGATTGTTACACATTTAAGTGTTTTAGGTGCCTTCAGTCCTCTAATCAGCCTTTCCAATGCCCTCTAATTCTCAATGACAGGGCTCTGAGGAACTACAGGGGCACTTCCCAATCCTCCCTCTTAATTGGTTTGGAGAAACATTTCTCCAGATTGGGGATGAATCTCTTTCAGTCCTAAATGACACTGGAGTCATACTCTCAGTGCTCAACCCCACTACTATAAAACAGCCCCTGTCTTGGAGTACTAAAACAGTTCAAATATTGGGGAAACACTAATGAACCTCAAGAGGTTCCTGTCTCTGAACCTATTCCCTTTTGTTTAGGCTCTTTGCGAGATATACACCCTTTTCTCCTTAGTTTCTCTGTTCCTACCCATTTATTAGGCTAAGACTTCTTAGAGAAGTATCATGTTCAACTTTTACCCAAAAGGGATAAATAATTCTAGAATTTGACAATAGTCATCAAAGTAACCAACCAGGTGAATTAAATGACTCTTTGACATATTTTATTTGTTCTGTCACTGATGGTACTAGAACTGATTCTGGAAACACTGATAATTTGTCCCTATTGAATCAGCTACCTCCCTCGTTATGGGCAAAATCTCCAACTGATATTGGCAGAATTCACAGTGTACCTCCCATTAAGATTCAAATAGATCTCTCAAAACCTCTTTCAAAAATTAATCAGTATCCTATAAGTAAAGAAGCCCTTCAAGGCATAAAGGCTATAATAGAAGATTACAGGCTCAGGGTTTCATTATCCCTGTACTAGCTCCTGAAACACCCCCATTTCACCAGTAAGAAAACCTAAGGGCAGAAGGTGGAGGTTTGTCCAGGACCTCCCAGCAATGAACAATATTATTATCTTTCAACACCCTTTTGTTTCTAACCCTCATTCTCACCAGAAATAAAATTGTTGCTGTAATTGATCTATGCAGTGCATTCTTTAGTATTCTAGTTGATGAAGCCAGCCAATACCATTTGGCCTTCACTTGGGAAGAAAAATAATTCACCTGGTCAGTAATGCCTCAGAGTTTTACTGAGAGTCCTTCTTATTTCTTGCAAATCCTGAATGCTGAGCTGGATGAGATAAAGTTCCCTAGAGGTTCTACTTTCTTTCAATATGTGGATGATTTGCTTCTTTGCTCTCTTTCGCAAACCTCCTCATGGGAAGACAGCATCCAAAGCTAAATCTTATAGCCTTAAAGAGACATAAGGTCGCCAAAGAAAAATTGCAGTTTGCCCAAACCCAGGTTCAATATTTAGGGCATCTGATATTACAACAAGGACTACACCAAATCCACAGAGACTTCATGGCGTCCTAAGTTTCCCCAAACCCAAAACTAAGTGCCAACTGTAAGGTACTTGGTTGTTGTTGAAATTGGATTCCAAATATCTCTCTTATGCCCAAACCTCTATATGTTTTACTCAACAATAACAAGCCAAAAGCAATTTTATGGGAAGACCGGGATGACTTTGCCTTCAAAGCCTTAAAGGGAGAGTTTCATTAACTTACGTGCCCTTGGGCACCCAAATTATCAGATTTCCTTTCTCCTTTTTGTATATGAAAAACAAGGGAATGCCCTTGGGGTACTCACCAAAAAGCACAGGGACCACCATTGACCCAGAGGGTATGATAGCCAGCAAATGGACCCTGCACCATGGGGATACACCCCTTTCCTTAGAGTCATGACTGCACTTTTGGTTAAGGCCACTGAGAAAACTATTGTGGGTTCTCCTTTAACCATTATTTGTGCCCCATGCAGTAGAAGTTCTCTTGAATTCTCATCACATTCAACATTTCTCAGCCAGCCACCTCATCTCCTAGGAACTCCTTTTTTTAACTACTCTCCACATAACTCTTTTATACTGTAGTAATCTTAAACCTTGCTATTCTTCTCCCCTCTCTCACCAACAAAGTCCCTCATGGTTGCTTAATGCTCATGGACCATCTCCTGACTCCTTGTGATGACCTACATGAAATTCATTTGGGTAAGGCTGACTTCTCATGGTTTGCTGATGGTTCTTATTTAAAAGGTGATGAAGGCAAATATTGTGCTGGGTATGCTACTTTTGATGTTGTTGAGGCAGTATCTTTACATATGGCTATTGCAGCTTAACAGGCTGAATGATACCTTCTTACATGGGTCTGTACTTCAAACAAAGACAAAACTGGCAATACTTATACTGATAGTAGTATACTTTTGGAGTAGCTCAGGGTGTTGGAATGTTGTAGAAGCAATATGGCTTCCTTACTTCCAAAGGAAATAAAATTAAAAATGGTTCCTATGTTCACAAATTATAGGATGCAATACTTCTACCTGCCACTTTAGCTGTTACAGTTTGCAGAGAATCCTAAACTGGACTCTCTGGATGCTAAGAGAAATCAACTTGCTGATATTTCTGCAAAGAATGCTGCCCTGAAAAGTACCAACAGCAGCCAAACCTCTGCCATGGTCCAAAGGGATATTTTCCCAAATGATAACTTAGAAAAACTGGCTAGAGAAGCCCAACAATTGACCTCAGAAAAGGAAAAACAAAATTGGAAATTCAACAATTTTTGGTTTGATAAAAAGAGAAAGCTCTGATTTGGATCAAATAACAACCCAGGCCTAAAATCCCCACTCCTCACCACTATACATGCAATAAACCATTGGCTTACTGACACAGTGATAGCCTTCATGAATCAATATGGTAGAGGAACATAAACAAGACTGCAAAAGTGCTGCCACACTTGTCCCAGTTGTCTGAAGTACAACCCAGGGGAAACTGTTCTTACTGCTCCCAGATGTTTTAAACTGCATAATGGACCATGCAAGTTCTGGAAAATGGATTTCATACAACTTTCTCCACCTTGTGGCTATAGATATGTTTTAGTCATGGTCTGTATGTTTTCACACTGGACTGAAGCCTTCCCTTGCAGACAGGCTACTGCCTGTTCTGTGGTCAAAGTCCTTTTAGAAAAGATTATCTCTACGTGTGTGGACCTCCCCCTTGAACTTCACAGTGATCAAGGAACTCATTTTACTGGCCAAATACTTTGACAAATCTGTGCTGTTTCGCCAGTTTTACAACACTTTCACTGCTCTTACCACCCTCAATCCTCTAATTGAATGCACTAATGACATTGTTAAGATTCAACTGGCAAACTTTGTAGAGGTCCTCCAAATACCTTGGCCAAAAGAATTGTTGTTAGTCCTTCTTAATCTCAGATTCACCCCTTTTGGAACTCATAAACTCTCACCCTTTGAGACAGTCACAGGGCAACCAATGGACTTAGCTCCTGCTTCTTTTGACCTACAACTGATAAAAGAAGAGATACTCCAATATTTCAAAGGTCTAATTGTTTCCATTGAAAATAACCATATTTTGATAGAGCAATCTTTTCACAGTGCACTCTCAGGAGATGAAGACCTTAAGCATCACATCTTGCAACCTGGAAATTTCATCCACTGCAGAAGATACCTCCAGAAGTATTCTTTCCAACCTCACTGGAGAGGCCCCTTGCATGTTCTGCAAACAAATCCCTGCATCAACAAACTTGAAGGAATAGACTCTTGGATTTACATGACACACCTAAAGAAAACACCAAACGCTGACTGGACCTGCGCATCATCTGGTGACCTAAAAGTAAAGATTTCCTAGAGTTGAAGCAGATAACATCTGTTAAGACAGCTTTCCTAAGAGACCAGGACCAGGCCTGTTGTAAGTTTATCTCCACATCTTTGATGATGACATATTGCTTCAGATGATCTCCAATAACTATTATCTTGATAATATATGGACTTTATATTAAAAAGAGCCTGAGAGCTCTCCCTCCTACCCTCCTTTTTACTCAAATGTGATCTCAGTAGGTTTCCAATCCGTGTACTTTTCCTCTGACATGGACACTACACTTAAGAAAGATCCTTTCTGACACTGAGGGACAAAAAGTTGCTGAAACTACAAAACCTGACTCTTGATCAGTGATGCTTTCAGAGAAAAATCTTGATCAAAAGGGGAAAATATTAAAAAGTAATAAACAGAAACCTCAATTAAATGGAGTTGGGAGATAGAGATTCAAGATGGTGGAGGAGTAGGTGGACGTGGAGTTCATCTCTCTCCACGGATGCATCAGGAATACATCTATAGATGCAACAATTCTCGCAGAACACTGGCTGAAAACTAGCAGAAGACCTTGGACAACAGAAAGGACTATAAAGATCCCTGCATAACTGGGTAGGACGGACAAAAGAAGGGAGAAGGAGAAGGAGAGGAAGCGGGACGTGACCTGCATCCTGGTACAGGGGAGCTGAAGCAGAGGAAAGAGTCCTGAATTCGGGGAAACCCCTTCTCCGACTGGGAAATTGACTGAGACAGAAGGGAAGCATTTGAGGCTGTCAGAAGGGGGTGAAGCGTCTTATCTGTGGCAGACAGGACAGAGGGAGAAATATATAGATGGTCCGTACCATGGCCCTACATGCCCCGGACGGGGACGTGTGTTCACCGGTGTGCAAGGGGACGGGGAGCTGGTGCATGGGGATTGGAGAACAGACCCAGAGCTAGAACTGCTGTTGGCTGTGGGGAGACGGACCGAGGAGACAGGAGGGAGGAAATCCACAGCAGGGAATGCTACAGAGGAAGACTGGACTGCCATGGAAGCAGGGCGCTACTGCTGAGTCACACGCAGGGGGAGGAGCCGCTATTGTAATCTCTCTCTCCCCACGTGCCGCCGCCTGCCAACGACAATAAAAGAAGCCCCCTCAGGGCTGGCTCTCATGCACCAGCTGCCGAGCAATAAAAAAAGCTCTGTCAGAGGTGGCCCTCACGTACCTGCTGCCGGGTGGCAGAAAAGGCCCTCACTAGGGCCATATCTCTTGTGCCTGTGGCCGCCGCTTCCCTGCACATTTGGCGCTGCCAGGGCTCCCGGGATCCGAGCAGTCATACCACCTCTCTGCCCGGTCCTTACAAGGGCAGACCCAAGAGCTCCAAGGCAGCCTCAGGACCAGACTCCTGTGGGGGGACCACACGCAGAGGTGGGGATAAAACCAAAGCTGAACCCCAGGGACGGGGTGACTAAGGAAGAAGATCGAAAATCTTTCCATCAGCTGTACAAGCTGCTGATTAAATCCCCACAATCAGCTAGGTAGACGCTGTGTCTGCGGAATATCTGAGTAGACAATGAGTGTTCCCACAAATGAAAACAGTCTAGCTCTGGCAGCTGTGGACTTTGGGGGCAGCACACGCAGGAACTGGCCAGATCAGAGTCTGAGGGGTCACCACAGGGCCCACAGCAGGTCCAGAGACCAGCCCAGAGGCAGAGGAGGGCCTCCTGGGGAGGCGGAGGAGGGCTGTGGCTCACGGCATGTGCAAGGGCACTTACAGTGTAGACCCCAGGGAAACATAATTATTACTATTAATTTTATTATGTTTTGATTCATTCTGTTGTTGGCTCTGGCTTTTTTTGTTTGTTCTTTTTTGTTTGTTTGTTGTTTAGTATTTTTTAAAAATTTAGTCTTTTGGGATCTCCACATATTATATTTTTAATTTTTATTTTTTATATATTTCTATTCTTACTTTGCTTTTCTGTTGTTCTGCGTTCTTTTCCTTTATTTTCTTCTTCTTTTTCTTTAATATATACATATTTTTAAAATATTTCCATTTCTATATTGATTTACTGTTGCCCTGTGTTTTTTCACTTTTTTGTGTGTGTGTGTGGTACGTGGGCCTCTCACCGCTGTGGCCTCTCCCGTTGTGGAGCACAGGCTCCGGACACACAGGCTCAGTGGCCATGGCTCATGGGCCCAGCCGCTCTGCGGCACGTGGGATCCTCCCAGACCGGGACATGAACCCGTGTCCCCTGCATCGGCAGGCGGACCCTCAACCACTGTGCCACCAGGAAAGCCCTCACTTTTTATTTTGTTTCATTGTTTTTTAAATCATTTTTATCGATTTATTCTCTTTCTTTACTTTATTCTTCAGTTCACACACTGCTTTGTTTTTTTTTTTTTTTTTTTTTTGTGGTACGCGGGCCTCTCACTGTTGTGGCCTCTCCAATTGTGGAGCACAGGCTCCGGACATGCACGCTCAGCGGCCATGGCTCACGGGCCCAGCTGCTCCACAGCATGTGGGATCTTCCTGGATCAGGGCACAAACCCGTATCCCCTGCATCAGCAGGCAGACTCTCAACCACTGCGTCACCAGGGAAGCCTGGTTTTGTTTTTAGGTTATGTGTCTTTGTTATTTTTTTCACTGTTTTTGTCACCTTTATTATAAATATGTAGACTCAATCATTAATTTATATTAATAGAATCAGGATCTTATCCTGCTAATTTTTAAAATTTAATTTAAAATTTTATACAGCTGGTTTTTATTTATTTTTTTAATTATATTTTTAAATTTTATTTACTTTTTTATACAGTAGGTTCTTATTAGTGACCTATTTTATACATATTAGTGTATATATGTCAATCCCAATCTCCCAATTCATCACACCACCACTACCCTCCCCTGCCACATTTCCCCTTTGGTGTCCATACGTTTGTTCTCTACATGTGTGTCTATTTCTTCCTTGCAAACTGGATCATCTGTACCATTTTCTAGATTCCACATATATGCGTTAATATATGATATTTGTTTTTCTCTTTCTGACCTCACTCTGTATGACAGTCTCTAGGTCCATCCATGTCTCTACAAATGACCCAGTTTCATTCCTTTTTATGGCTGAGTAATATTCCATTGTATATGTGTACCACATCTTCTTTATCCATTTGTCTGTCAATGGGCATTTAGGTTGCTTCCATGACCTGGCTATTGTAAAGAGTGCTGCAATGACCATTGGGGTGCCTGTGTCTTTTTTAATTATGATTTTCTCTGGGTATATGACCAGTAGTAGAACTGCTGGGTCATATGATAATTCTATTTTTAGTTTTTTAAGGAGCCTCCATACTCTTCTCCATAGTGGCTGTATCAATTCACATTCCCACCAAGAGTGCAGGAGGGTTCCCTTTTCTCCACACCCTCTCAAGCATTCATTGTTTGTAGATTTTCTGATGATGCCCTTTCTAACTGGAGTGAGGTGATACCTCATTGTAGTTTTGATTTGCATTTCTCTAATGATTAGTGATGTTGAGCATCCTTTCATGTGTTTGGTGGCAATCTGTATATCTTCTTTGGAGAAATGTCTATTTAGGTCTTCTGCCCATTTTTGGATTGGGTTGTTGGTTTTTTTTAATATTGAGCTGCATGAGTTGTTTATATATTTTGGAGGTTAATCCTTTGTCCGTTGATTCATTTGCAAATATTTTCTCCCATTCTGAGGGTTGTCTTTTCATCTTGTTTACAGTTTCCTTTGCTGTGCAAAAGCTTTTAAGTTTCATTAGATCTCATTTGTTTATTTTTTTAATTTCTATTACTCTAGGAGGTGGATCAAAAAAGATCTTGCTGTGATTTATGTCAAAGTGTTCTTCCTATGTTTTCCTCTAATAGTTTTATAGTGTCTGGTCTTTAATCCATCTTGAGTTTATTTTTGTGTGTGGTGTTAGGGAGTATTCTAACTTCATTCTTTCACATGTAGCTGCCCAGTTTTCCTAGCACCACGTACTGAAGAGACTGTCTTTTCTCCATTGTATATTCATGCCTCCTTTGTCATAGATTAGTTGACCATAGGTGGGTGGGTTTACCTCTGGGCTTTCTATCCTGTTCCATTGATCTATATTTCTGTTTTTGTGCCAGTACTATACTGTCTTGATTCCTGTAGCTTTGTAGTGTAGTCTGAAGTCAGGGAGTCTGATTCCTCCAGCTCCTTTTTTTCCCTCAAGATTGCTTTGGCTATTCAGGGTCTTTTGTGTCTCCATACAAATTTTAAGATTTTGCGTTGAAGTTCTGTTAAAAAAAAATGACATTGGTAATTTGATAGAGATTGCGCTGAACCTGTAGATTGCTTTGGGTAGTATAGTCATTTTCACAATAATGTTTCTTCCAATCCAAGAACATGGTATATCTCTCCAACTGTTTGTGTCCTCTTTGATTGCTTTCATCAGTGTCTTATAGTTTTCTGAGTACACGTCTTTTAACTCCATAGGTAGGTTTACTGCTAGCTATTTTATTCTTTTCACTGCAATGGTAAATGGGATTCTTTCCACAATTTCTCTTTCTGGTCTTTCGTTGTTAGCGTATAGGAATGCAAGTGATTTCTGTGCATTAATTTTGTATCCGGCAAATTTACCAAATTCACTGATTAACTCTAGTAGTTTTCTGGTGGCATCTTTAGGATTCTCTACGTATAGTATCATGTCATCTGCAAACAGTGACTGTTTTACTTCTTCTTTTCCAATTTGTATTCCTTTTATTTCTTTTCCTTCTCTGATTGCCATGACTAGGACTTCCAAAACTATGTTGAATAATAGTGGTGAGAGTGGACATCTTGTCTTGTTCTTGATCTTAGAGGAAATGCTTTCAGTTTTTCACCATTGAGAATGTTGTTTCTGTGGGTTTGTCATATACGGGCTTTATTATGTTGAGGTAGGTTCCTTCTATGCCCACTTTCTGGAGAGTTTTTATCATTCAATAGGTGTTGAATTTTGTCAAAAGCGTTTTCTGCATCTATTGAGATGATCATATGGTTTTTCTTCTTCAGTTTGTTAATATGGGGTATCACATTGATTGCTTTGTGTATATTGAAAAATCCTTGCATCGCTGGGATAAATTCCACTTGATCATGGTGTATGAGCCTTTTAATGTGTTGTTGGATTCTGTTTGCTACTATTTTGTTGAGGATTTTTGCATCTATATTCATGAGTGACATTGGTCTGTAATTTTCTTTTTTTGTAATATCTTTGTCTGATTTTGGTAT